>NW_027507186.1:63433-80238 GCF_052324685.1 Brachyhypopomus gauderio | reverse complement strand
TCTCTCTCTCTCTCTCTCACCCTCTCTCTCTCTCTCTCTCTCTCTCTCTCTCCCTCTCTCTCTCTCTCTCTCTCTCTCTCTCTCTCTCTCTCCCCTCTCTCTCGCTCTGCTCTGCTCTGGTTCTCTCCACTTCCTGTCACCACCTGTGGCGTTTCCGTGGTGACACAGGATGATGAAGAACGATCACACGGTTGCACAAGGCCATGGTGGTGTTGGAGTATTTCACCAGCCACTCGTGGGTCTGGAACACAGACAACGTTACCATGCTCATGAACCAGATGGCAGCCGAAGACAGAAGGGTGTGTGACGCACGCATGCACACACACACACACGCATGCACACACACACACACATACACACACACACACACACACACACACACACACCACATACACGGCGTGTGTGGCAGAATGAATTAAGTCTGTCACTGACTCGTAACCTATTCTGTGTGTGTGTGTGTGTGTGTGTGTGTGTGTGTGTGTGTGTATACACAATTGTAAAGCTGAATGACCGTGGTTGAAAGGGTTATGAATGGAGCCTTTATGTAGACTTGCCATGCCGTGGATTCCATGTCTTCACATACCTCTCACATACCGTCTCGTATGCATACTCGCCTTAATTAGGAATTTTTTACATTTTTTCTCTGTGCAGGTGTTTAACTTTGATGTCAGACAGTTGCATTGGGCAGAATACATGGAAAATTACTGCATGGGCACGAAGAAATATGTGCTTAACGAGGAGCTGTCGGGCCTGCCCGCCGCACGCAAACACCTGACCAAGTGAGCAGCTCCTAATGGATGAGGGCGTAGGGGAGGAGTTCAGCATCGGCCAATAGGAGAGTCAGTCTAGCCGTTTATATACACGTGATCCATAGCTGTACCTCATAGACTTCCATGCCTTTTGAGGAGTTTTGTAAGTTCTCCCACACATTCCATTGCACAGCTGAGTCACTGTATGTTGCGTAAGTCGTATCAGCACTTCCTAGCACCACCCACCTTCTTGTCGGGTAGCTAGCTCCACCCAGTGGGACCAGAACAAGCAGGAGTTTTGCTAACGTGTGTTGACTGGATTTGTCCCAGAGGTCTTTTGTGTCTTGCGTCCTCCACCCGTGTGTTGACGGCTGCCCTCCTTCTCGCAGGCTGCGTAACATCCGCTACACCTTCAACACCGTGCTGGTGGTGCTGCTGTGGCGGGTCTTCATCGCCTCGCTCACAGATGGCACGCAACATCTGGTACTTCGTGGTCAACCTCTGCTTCAAGTTCCTCTCCTACTTCAGGGCGTCCCAGCACCATGAAATACTGAACCTCCTCGTCTCCCCCCCCCCCCCCCCCCCCCCCTCTCCTCCTCTTCTCCTCCCCCTTCCCTCTCTCTCTGCTCCTTTCCTCTATGTTAGCTATGCATTCGCTACAGCTCAGCAAAGCTCTCTTCTCCAGAGCCCCAATTGTCCCAATCCTCCCAGTAGGATTAAACCCAGCCAGTCGCAGTCCATGGGGGGCGCCTCACTGGCTCTATAGGAAGCATGACTGGTTAGGGCTCCAGCCGTATAAGGCGCTAACTGCACAGCAAGGGCCGGCGTGTTCTTGCCGAGCCTGCCTAAGCACTTACCGTACGTACGCCACCCCCCTGACCACAAGGAGGCGCCAGGCGAGCGTCCGTTTTTCACGGTTTACCACGATTATGACTTCCCCAACCTTATCCAGTTGTGTACAAGGTGGGCAAAAAATGGAATTTGGTGATTTTTTCACTGCTCTGTGCCTATGAATCGAGTTCCTGATGAGCCCTGGTTTATGACGGGGGCATGTTTCTCTACAGCTCCAGTTTTACCTCCTAGTTTGTCAACCATTTTTACCCGTTACCTCTGGGTTTATTTTTATTTACTTTTTATTTACCCCCCCCCCCCCCCCCCCCCCCCCCCTTAATTTTTTCTCATTCTCAAGTTATTGACCACTTGGGTTTATTGCAGGAAGCAGGCCATTGTAACAGTATTGTTGTACTAAGTTATCCAGTCCTCTGGGGTTTGTTGTGTTGACCCTTTTCACATGTGGTAGTTTAACACACAAACGTTATGGATGTGTGTTTAGCAATGGCTTTGCTTTCTGGAGGGGGACGTTCTGTGATGCAGATTAGACAAGGTCTGTTTCTTCAGTGAGTAAAGTAAGCTTTAGTTAGCTACGTCGGCATAGCAGTATATGACCATTTGAGGTCTTCTGTGCGGTTGGATGGATGGATGGATTGGTGTGCGTATGTGTGCGCGCGCGCATGCGTGTTTGTCTCCTCCAAGTTATATTCTGTTACCTTCTGAAATGAATCACCATTTCTTGCTTTTGTTTGAATGTGCTTCAGTAACTCGTAGTCAGTAGGTCCCTATGACGGCACCGTTCTTCTCTACTCAAGGTCAGATGGAAGCTTTGTGTAACTCCCGCAGCAGTGAACGAGGCTGGTGATTTTTGACCTCTTTATTGTGATCATGTTACAAAACAACTGTCAAAACACTGTGGTCCTGATCCAGCTCAACCTGGTCTCGTAGGAAGCTTGAAGTTGACTGGTACATCTAGGACCGTCTACCAGTACATCTGTCCTGAATGGATCTGAAATGTTGCGGAGGAAAAAGCTCTCATTTTTTCGGCATGTGTATACAACGGTTTAGTTCATAATATATACACTGTACTGTTTTAGTTTGCAAGAATTTAATAAATACCAAGAGAATATTTTATTTCTGAAGGAAAGAATCTTCAGGGTATATATTGTGCGTATACAAGTTCCCTCCAGATCTGCGTATGACAGGGTCTTGTCACTTCTGATGTGCTCACGTTTCTCTGAATGTTTGTCATAGCGTGCTCTGTGAAAACGTCACACTGGGGAGGGTGGAGGAGGATGGATGTAGCCTCGCCTCCACCCGGCCCTCAGGCGGCAATACCCGTCTGTTGGTGGTACACTGTCTGGTGGATCGGTGCAGGGGGAGGGGCCACCACACGGAGGAGGAGCCACCGAGCAGAGCAGGGGGGTTTCGGGGGTTCCTACAAGAGGAATTTCACCCAAATGTCGATCATTCATGTTGTTTTCTTCACAGGCAGTTTAACTATATTTAAAAGAAAAAATAAATAGGTCTAATTCATTTTGGTATCAAAACATTTTCTTAATGAAACCAGTGCAGGAAGTCCAAGTGATTCATAATGTTGAGTATCCTTTTATAATAGCTCATACCTGGTTATGTTTGTTTTTTGTTTGTTTGTTGGGGATTTTTTTTTGTTGTTGTTTTTCGGAACGTGACTCCAAATATGTGGTGGGTTAAAAAATGTTTAACAAGTCTTTTGTATGAGTAGAATAGCATAAATGTTTTGTAACGTTGGGTGATTGGGAGGTGGTTATCCCAAGGGTTCATGTGGATTATTTATACTAGTTTTTATCATTCGTATTGCAGTCTTATACAGTTCCATTAAAGGAGTAGTGATGGTTGTGTGATGTTCTGGTGGGGAGTCCAGCTTGCAGTAACTGAGTGAATGCTGAAGGTTTCAAGGCAGAGGCAGCAGTACTGATGCAGGTCATCAAAACAGTGGAGCAAGTTTCACTCCTGTAAAACACAGTTGTAAGGTCCTTTGCAAGAATCACAGATGGGTTCAGGAAAAGGCATTACTATTCCTTTAAATAAAATAGCCATTTATATCCAAATGAACTGTACAGGACCATTAAAAATATATATTTTTCTAAATCCATTGACATCAAAGTTTAAAGCATAATGAATAATCACAACGCTAAAATTATCTTGAATTTTCTGAAGTCCACCTTTGAGTGCAATTCCTCTTGTATATGTAGTGATAGAGATGCTTTGTGCTTCATTATATTTGAATACTTCCTTTGACACACTGGTGACTGTTCCTTTTGGGTGATGTCACAGACCATGTGACTAGGACCTCATTTCAAAGGGCATTTGACAGGAGTGATGTACCTGGGGTTTCTGTCCTACTGCTATAGCAGATTGCAATCAGATACTGAGGCTTTGACAAAGCCAATATACCGTCACTGTCTCATTTTCTGTTCGTCTGCCTTATCTGAGCATCATTTGGCTTTTTCTAATGTTAACATAATGGCAAATCAAAAGACTTGTGTTCCCAAAACTGTCCAATGAGTTGGTTTCTGTAACTGCAAGTCTGCTGGGCTGTGTAGGTTTTCATGGAGTAATATTGCCACAGTAAATGTTGATAGGAAAATCAAAGGGTGCCTTGTGTTTGTAAAACCAAAAAAATAAAATAAATAAACTGTGAAATCAGTTGGTAGACTACTTAATCCACATCTGAGACGAAAGCCTTGTATGTTAAACTACATGTACAAGTGCTTCCTGTCATGCCGATAGACTATATATGAAGAACTTGATGAAAACACTGCCACCAGACCTAGGTGCTTTAAAAAAGTCATTCAGTAATGGTTGCCAAGTGCCTTGGTGAGATTTCATCCAAACCCAGGTTACACCCACGCATCACTACACCTGCTGTTGCATGTGACGCTCCTTAGACTGTAGCACGCTGCCATCTAGTGTCCGTGTTGGCACTGTGCTGTAAAATGAAGGCCAAAATTAAATGGAAGACATGAATTGAGTAAGCAACAAAAATTGGTGAATGTTCGTTTTATTTTTTGTTTTTGCTGTAGTCAGATTTTAGTAGTGTTGACACTTGGTTATTAACTGAAGGAAAAAAGCACTTGAGTCTTAAAAAGCCAAATAAGACTAGGTCAGTCATTGAAGATTATACAACAGTAATTTACCAATAAATACAAGTCTAAACTTTCACCATTTATATATATTTCATATAAAATGTATTAAAACAAATTAAATTGTAATAGTCATATATTTTTTATATCAGGTCAGAAATTGTCACCAAGAAAAAGGGAATACTTTAAAATAATTAAAATGCCACTAAAAGCTGCGGTGTGATTAATGGCCATCTCGTCTCCTGCCGTCTCTGGATAACTTCACCTCAGCAACGCACAGAGATTCTTGGCTGTAATGTAAAAATGTACATTGTAGATAAATACTACATGCAAATGAAAGATCAATATTTGATCTACATATTCATAAAACTAGGCACTTGTTCAGTTGTCAGAAACGTTAGCATTCAGATGTCTAGTATCAAATGTTTTTGCCCAAACATGAAACATTCATGGCATGAAACATTTTCAATTATCAGTAAAGCAGTGTGAGTGAGTGTGTGTGTGTGCACATGCATGTGCAGTCCTACCTGACTGCCTGATGCTGCAATCCTGCAGGACTGTGTGTGTGTATGTGTGCGCACATGTACAGTCCTACCTGACTGGCTGGCACTGCAGGAGTGTGTGTGTGTGTCCTAACCCGACTGGCTGGCACTGCAGGAGTGTGTGTGTCCTAACCCGACTGGCTGGCACTGCAGGAGTGTGTGTGTGTCCTAACCCGACTGGCTGGCACTGCAGGAGTGTGTGTGTGTGTGTGTGTATGTGTGTCCTAACCCGACTGGCTGGCACTGCAGGAGTGTGTGTGTGTGTGTGTGTGTGTGTGTGTGTGTGTGTCCTAACCCGACTGGCTGGCACTGCAGGAGTGTGTGTGTGTATGTGTATCCTAACCCGACTGGCTGGCACTGCAGTCCTGCAGCACAGGGACAGTGTTCCTGCGGTGCCTCTTCGTCCCACAGCATCATCTCCAGCGCCTGCTTGTGCTGCTCATGGCAGCCCTGTCCCTCCTGGAGGCGGGGCCGACACACCGGGAACAGGAACGCTACACACACACAACGGGGCGGATATCTCACACACTAGGTCATACATGTCCTAATGACCACATGATGGCCCTGTCTTGTTTTCAGGCATGCTGTATGCATCAACCAATTACAATGAGTTACCAATCAACAATGGCCAATCCTGCTTCTCCAAGGAAGCTGGATGGATGGGATGGGAACCCTTTTTTCCCCCAGTGAACGAGAGACCCAGTTATCCATGTGTGGTTTGTGGTTCCAGCTCTCCCAGACAAGAATGAGCCCTACAACTCTACACATGGCTGTGCTGTGAGTGAAATTTGAACATCGGATCAGGATAAATACTGCAGTTAGAAAATTAAATGAACCTCAAATGTATAGGGGTTGAGCCTGGAATTTAGGTCCACATGAGGTTTTGGTTTTCCTACAAAGCTGATATTTTAAAGAAAAAAAAAAAAAATTTTCCCTTTTGATTTTTAGCCATTTTTGCACTCCAGAATTATTCAGTGCTAAAGCATGTTTCTGCTTAGAGAAATCAACTCGGTGCATTGTAGACATTTGACCACGTCGTACACCATATGCCACACACTGTTGGACACGTTTAGTGACTCTTCCAGTCTCGTGTCTCCTGATTCCCAGTGGCCAAAGACTTCAAGGCTGCACAGTTCCCAGTGCTGCTGCAATTCACTAGTACCCAAATCACTGAATGATGAAGTTAACCAAAGGGTGTGCTGGAGAGGGGATGACCCCAAACGCAGCAGACCAACCCTTGGAAAAAGCCAAGCCATCCTTACAGAGTTAGAGGGCAGTCATTATTTTGGACACTTGCTAATAAGATGATGCTCGGTTCTGGGAAAGCAGTGAGAGTGTGGTGTTCCAGTTAGAGCACTAGAGCATCCAGACACTAGCAGCACACTGGATGACGGCCTGTGGCAAATGTTGCAGACGTAGGATGAATGTAGCAGGACCTGTGGGGTCCACGGTACCGGGCCTCACCTCTGTGGAAGGCGCAGCAGTGCTGGGACCCACAGTCGCTCTGCTGCTGACAGATGGTGCCGGACTGGCCCGTGGTCCGGTTCTGCGCGCACAGGCCCCACACGCACAGTTGCTCCCCGCAACACTCCTGGTCCTTCTCACACTCCTGCGAACACACGCAGTCCGTGAGATCTCCGAGAACGCGGCGGTGCCTGTTCAACCTGGATATGAATCACTCACCGTATTTGTGGTCCTGCAGGGGACACACTGGGACCTGCTGAGCTCATAGAGACAGTAGCTGTCCTCGTCACAGTCTTCATCTATCAGACACTCCTAGACATAAACGGCACAGTTGTACAAATGTTAGAATCTTGTGGGAGGTCATAACCCATCATCCCTTTATATACTGCCATAAATGTGAGAGCCAAACATAAGAATTCCTACAGAGAAAGACACAATGCATGAACATTTGTATATATCCTGCACGTATGTGTGTGTACTGTTTTATGCTCACAGGTCAGAATGTTTCGAGGTGGTATTTTGCCACTGAAACATGACACTATAGTGACTCCTCCAGACAACATTACACATCATCACACCCTCATTACACAACAGAACAGACACAGCCATCACTATCTGAACGGTGTATTAATGCATTCGCACATATCGGACCATCTGTGCTTGCTTCATCCTAAGCAGGAATGTGCTGGAAGGTCCAGTGCTGTGATTACAGATGATGTTTTTAATGCAGTCTGCGAACATTCACAGGGGAGGCGGCTACCCGGCCGAGATCAAAGCATTAATGTCCTCCAGAGTAATGGCGTCTAGACTGCTGTGTGAAGTCTTTTTCAAGCGAGTCGCTTTAAGAAAGAAAACCAAACCAGCAATCACGATCCCTCCCGGCTTTAGAGTTAGAGCCTTCGCAGCAAACGGGCCTGGCTCGCTCCTCTCCAAACCTCACCTCCCCGGATCAGGACTCGAATAAAGACCCACTGGTACTTCATTAGCACTAACACAATAGCCTTGTTTCAGTCATCTTACTACAGTGTACAACAGAGAGGCGAGCATTACGTGGGCAGAGCGAAACAAAATGACGACTAACCAGCTCTGGCGATGGAGGTGTTTAAACGTCTAAACCCTCAGTGTGAGTTTACTGCACACACACTGGGCACACGGCCATTCTTAAACTCTTCCTGTTGGCATCTGTCCTGCAGGTGAGCTCAGCTGTAACACGTACGCACACGTACGCCCAGCCCACACATGCCTACAAGCCTGTGTGATCACACCACACCGTGCCCAGGTGCCCAACAACGACCGCAGTGCTGCTGCCCTCCGTGGGGTCATTAACACCCCGGGCAACACAGACGCCCCTCAGCTGTAGACGGCACTTCATTAACGCCTCGGTCAACACGTCACCATTTCTGCATTGGTGTCGGGGCTTTTCATTTTCAGTAATACCTGGTACAAAGCCGACTTTGTCTCGTGTGTCTACACATGTGGGAGTGATTAGGAGGACTTCAGTCTGTAGTGTAAAAACACATGCTTCAGGCATTATAAACCGCCTGCACTTTTACGAGCACAGTTTGCAAAGAAAAAGCCCTTAACAGGAGTGCAAGAACTAAATAATGAATCATAACCCGTGTGATTCATCTTTCCCAATACTGCAGAGTTTGAGCTCTGACAGCAGACAGTAACAAGGCAGAAGGTTTTCCGTCTGCCCTTCTGTGGCCCAGCCCAGAGGTCTCCAGCTTTTACCAGCACATACATAGACCTCTGTGAGGAAGTGCTGTAGGTGTTGACTGATGGAATGCGCCAAGAGAATGCATCAACTTCCATCTGGAGGAGTGAACACAAGTTATGTGAGGTGATGTGTACGGGTTATCCGGGAAGGGAGTTTAGAAGCAGCACACTCCAGTATGTCCAAATGCCATTTTGTGGCAACATCTGGATTTTGGAATTAAATCTCAAATATCCATTAAATACTTCTATATTTGATCTGTGGGAATGATTAATAGCATCTTGTTTGACAACAGAATATGCATATGTTATTACTGAAAAACCATGAATAAAATACACTTTACTGATTACAATTTAAAGGCACTTACGTGGTCCACCTCGTTCCAGCGGCTGGTCTGAACGAGGGTTCGGGAGGAGCTCGCGCCCGCCTGATCGTCTGCTTCCTTGAGAGGAAACAACCACGTGCCACAAGCCAAAAAATAAAAGCTTCAACTAAAACTAATATCTTACAGGTGGCCATTATGGGCCAATTTTACAGACTTGGACTGAGTCTTGATGCAAATGACACTAGAAATATATGTGTGAGGAACTGTGCTTATATGTTCAAGAAACGTCCGTTATACTCGGAAGAAAATACCTTGTTAACTGTTAAACATGAAAACTTGAATAACCTTCAACCCCCACACCCCTTCCCACCAGCCCAGTCCAACCGTGAATACAAGTGTGCATGTACTGAGTACTCTTGTTTTTCTTCAGAGGCTTAATCCACACCTTGTAGTTGCTGGAAGGCAGATTGTACCCATACAAAGATCTGGACGTCTCATTCTCCATCTAAAAACACGTTGTGCACACAGAACAGAGCAGCACGGCATTAACAAAGCAAGCGCTTCCCAAGTAATTGCACTAGTGGTTAAAAGTTCATTTTTTCAGCGTAGTCATTATTACCGCTATTTTTAAATTAATCAGCACGAAAGTCAGATTAATCTGGTGGGAAATACCGCATATGCATTTGTGTCCTAGTCCCCGAAATAGCTCGTTGGAATGACTTGAAAATCATTATATAATAAATCTACAATTTGTACATTTTAAATTTAGCTCCAATGTGTTTCTTCGTAAAACTCGCCCAGAAGAGTGAAGTTTTGCCAGTTCTTCCCCAAAAGGTGGTCTTCTTGGGTCTCCTACCTGATGCACAGCGTCTTGTAATTTCTGCTGGGTGTCCTCCATCAGTTTTTCCACCTCCTTGAACATCTCGTTGAGAGTCGCCTGTCCCAGCGCAACATGCGCCTGGAGCGTCTGGACATCTGGAGGATCAACATCAGCTCCTCTCGCTGCTCCCCCGGCCGCACAGCCCAGATAAACCGAAAACAGCGCAAATATCAGCATCGTTGTGGCGTATGTGAACGTCCCGAGGATATGAGATTCTGTCCCAATGAGTTTTTTTTATTTGGAAACTTACGAAGGGAAAAAAATACCGGAAAAAGGCTTTTGGCTTCCACCATTAAATGCCCACGTTATTAAAGCGACAGCGCACTATTCCAGAAAACTAAATATAGGCCTACTGTACAATACAGAACTAAGGATCACATTATTAAATAATTCGCTGTATTCTTTACAAGTAATTTAGAAATGGTATATTTCCACTGGCTATTTAATGTTTTATAATAAAAAAAACAAGCAATTTGCTTGCAAACCTTTCTTCATGTTTTTTGAAAATGTGTCACATGTTGGTAATATAAAGACTTGATCTGAAGTCACCTGAGGTCTTCATGAGAAGTCATCGCAGCCGTGCCAGGCCACCCACACCACACCCAGCATTTGAACCCAGAAACCATCTGACGTCTCCTCATTCTCCTATAGATGGCGATAAGGGACAAGCTGTTCGATATTTGAGGCATATTTTCACATTATTTGCACCTGTTCTAGTAGTGGGTGATTGTCGTTTTCTGTTTAGATTTGTCATACGAAAAACAAATGACAATGGTTCAGCAATATTAGTGAGTAAATGAACTGAATATTTCATGGGCCAAAGGGAAAGTAATATAAGGATTATTTGATTATTGTTAAGCTGAGGGGATAAAAGCCTATATTTGGTCCCTTTTTCTAGAAACATAAGCTCTATTTGACAAGTGGAATGCTGCAATAGAACACGCGCTGCAGTGGACTCCATCTGTCTGTGTGTGTGTGTGTGTGTGTGTGTGTGTGTGTGTGTGTGTGTGTGTGTGTGTGTGTGTGTGTGTGTGTGTGTACTTTTTGAAATAAGCAGCTAACCGTTTTCTTTTTGTGTCTCTTAAAACGTATGGCTTTGTCTGCACTTACATATATGGTTTAAAAGGCAAAATATAGTAAAATATCTTAATTAGCCGCATCCTTCCCTATTCTGTGAGTTCTATATTGCAGCACTTCTAAACTTCAGTATCAAGTACTCACAACAAACATAATTCCAGAAAGTGCGGCGTTTGCCTTCCAAGTTTATCCGCGCTTCTGATTGGTCGCCAATACTACGAAGCTCCGCCTTTCAATATAAAACCTATGGAGGCTCACGCGCTACGTGTGAAGACGTTACTAACAGCTGACTACAAGGGTTTCAAACGAATCAAGCGTTTTAATTCGGAACAGTTTCTTTGGAGATTAATATTCCTCATCGTTTTACGGATATATACGACAGCTGACAGAGAAAAGTCACTGGATTATACCAGTCGCAGAAGCTCCACGTTACAGTCCCACAGTGGTAAGTTGACAGGAGTGACGCCGCGTGTGATGCACGCGCTGGTTGGAAACGTAAACTGTCTTAGCGTTATTAGCGTTCTAATAAAAATAGTTAAAATATTCTTATTACAGCAAGTCTTTACATATTTTTTTGTTTCACCCGAGGATATAATCATGAAGAAACCCTAAATACAAACAGTGACGTATGGTATGCTATCGTATTCCATTCAGTTCCATCACTTCTCTTTCAGTCCAGTTCTCCACAGTATCAAGTGTAGTGTTTAATATTTCACCCCAACCGTCCATGATCACGCCGGCTGATTTTAGATACGAGCTTTAAGACAAATATTTTTATGAAAATTCATCTAAGTTCTTTTCATTTGTGCTTTATTCTGGTTCAGAGACCGTGTGTCGTGTGTGGGATCCACGTTACCCGATTAGAAGGTTCACATTAGATGTCTTAACACAACTTTTAAGATCACTTTGGTTCACGTGAGGTGTCTTAACACAACTTTTAAGACCACTTTGGTTCACGTGAGATGTCTTAACACAACTTTTAAGACCACTTTGGTTCACGTGAGATGTCTTAACACAACTTTTAAGACCACCTTGGTTCACGTGAGATGTCTTAACACAACTTTTAAGACCACCTTGGTTCACGTGAGATGTCTTAACACAACTTTTAAGACCACTTTGCAGAAACTACTTCCGTCTCACATGGAAGGGAGGCTACTTGTTTAACCACTTTGCTCTACAAAACAAATACGCTGTAGGCGACTAACAAGTTGACTGACAGTTGGGACGTTTTAGGATTTGTCTAGTGATTATTGCTCGTTGCTTTTTGTTCTAATGATACCAGGCGAACTATGCTTTCATAAACTGGCATCTGACACATGTGTTATGTCACCGATGATCAAATCGCAACCTATCTGATCTGGCTACTACAGATATTCCAACCTCCTTTTTTATCTTGGACATTTGAATAAAGCAGACCATGCAAGAGGTCACGTATGACTCAAGTTTCCCAGAGAGCCAGCGGGCCTTAATACCACTGCCATCCTTGCATTATGTCAGGCACACTTCATTTTCCACTTTTCTCATGCAAACTTTCCAATACACTCTATCTCCTATTGGCCATCAGGGTGAGATATGTCTTATGGAGCACTTCCTGGACCACGGTGCTGTCTTATAAGGACTGTCCGGTGTGTCAGTGAAGGGGATGACAAAAATACACTAGCACAGTGGCCTTGCTCTAGTGCAAAGTGGAAATGTGCATTTCAGGGTCTCACTGTCCCTGTACAGAGAGCTGTACAGTGCCATGCAGAGAAACGCTCAGAGAGGGTTTTGACGTGTGCCTGAAGGCCACAGCAGAAAAGCAGGAGCTGGGCTGGTCCACCGTGGAAAGCAGTGTCCCACTAGAAGACTGTGCCGTAATGAGAGATGAAACTATTTGTCCAGTTATTTCTGAGGATCTCAGTTATGTGTGGTACTATACAAAAAATAGAGCAGTACTTGCCTGTTTATGTGGAAGCCTGGTGTACTTCACTGTCATTCTGGATCTATAATATATGCACGCTGTAGAATATTAATACTAAGTGTGGTGTCCAGGTCCGGTACTGATCATGTACAATGACTGAGTTACTTGTAACTTGATGAGGACTGGTTTTGGCTAATGTTTAAGACCAATTATTCTTCCACAGTGACTGGTGTGTTTGCATGTAAAATGCTACAGAACACAGGGTGCTGGGTGCCATGCATACTACTACTGAGTCAGGACTTAAAAGGCTGATGGGTCAGCTTGAATAATTCAACATTTTAATTAGTTGTGCCCTGCCGTGTTGAATTGTAATGTGATCATCT
Organism: Brachyhypopomus gauderio; assembly: GCF_052324685.1. NCBI lineage: Eukaryota > Metazoa > Chordata > Actinopteri > Gymnotiformes > Hypopomidae > Brachyhypopomus > Brachyhypopomus gauderio. Next base: position 67,245 of record NW_027507186.1, on the reverse strand, counting down.
TTACGTGTGTGCATATCTTATCTGATATTCATGGTTGAGAATAAGGCAGAAGCACATTTTAAAGTAGTTTTTAAAAGAGTTTAATATAAAGTAGTAGGCTAATAAAAGTAACTTGACCACAATGGCTTCAATTCACTTTCACTGGTTATAGAATTATTGAAGCAGGAAGTTCCATTATCCAGGACATTTCTCATTTTAATGTTGGATGTGAAATCAGTAGGGTAATGGTGTCAGGTTAAGTGACATGGGCCAGAATGACACCTGGGGGGAGTTTTACTGTCTTGAGAAACTAGTCTGCCTAAGATTAGCTCATATTGCATCTTCTGAATTTCTGACATCACAGAGCAGGATCTAGTTGAATTTCTAAGACAGGTAGTTTCTTCTCTGTTTACCAAAGGTGCCTTCATTTGTGCAGTGTCAGGACCTCGGCCCTGCCTTGGTGTAGACCAGCAGATCGCTATAGAATCACACCCTTCTGGAACATGAAACATGACACCTTGCTATTCTGAGCTGAGAGGTCCAAGCTGGACTTGCAGAAACTGAGTGCATTGCTAACATGGGCTTAAGGCTAAATTACACTTTTAGTGTCTATTAGACATTATGTGAAATAAGGACATGTTTGCAGGGTTCCTTTACTATGTACTAGAGGGTATCATATTCTCTTCTACCCCATATAGAAGGTGGTGTTGCTATTTGAAAGCCTGTTTTATTCAAACCCGACCTACAGACAGCGAGGATTCCATATTAGATTAATTTAGTCTTTCATCTTAAGTAATTTCAACTGTAGGCACCACCAAGCACCTTAATTTCCACGTCACAGCATCAGACGTTAAGTTCTGAAAATCCCTTTGCAGCTGCTCTATGAGTAGATAACAAAGTAAGATGCAAATCACTGGCCAGCCCCAGGAGACTGGCATGGTAACGATCATGTGCACGTTGGGTCAGACCCTCCTCTAGGCACCAGGAAGTTGTTCATCGTGCTTCCTGTGGGGAGGCTGATGGAGGTGGAGATGGAGCAGTGATGTGTGGGTGAAGGAAATCTCTGGGTGTTGTCCAGCTAACCGTCACCAGATCTTAGCAGAGTATGGTACTCCAGAGACGTCATTACAGGCAGTTACGGGTGTAAGCATGACCTACATTCACCCCCAGCCCCAGCCCCCACTTCCCCACTTTAAGCCCAACGTCCGAGATGACCTGCAGTTCATGTGGAAAGTGGCTATTATTAAGACCAGAGGGACCAGATGCCGCTCTGAGCAATTCAGAGGTGCAGGAGTGTCATTTGCCTTTTGCTCTGCACTTGTGGATAAGTGTCCTTAAACTGCAAGTGAGTGGCCTGCAAAGGGTCCTTTGCAATCTTAACCTAAAGGGAAATTTGACATTCTATAGTTTTATACCACAGACTCTCAAAAGGCAGCGTTTGTCTGCGTTAACCTCTGGTGTTTGCTGTTACATAAATCCTTAGCTTTGAAAATCATTCCTTTATAGCCATGCCGATTTTTTCAGACTGCTATAAAAAAAACTGCTAAAATGTTGTGCGTTGTAGAGGTTTGTTTATGCTTGGTAGGCGCTCCCGTCTGTGTGAAAATGCTGAGGTGAAAATGCTGTCTAAAATGCTTAGGGGCTCTCAGTAAAGATCACTGTTTTGAGGCTGAGCGGCATGTCTAGAGTAACATGTGCGATCAGCCTTCCTTGGGCCGGGCCTGCAGGGAGATGTGGCAATGAGTCCCAGCTTCTGATCTCACTGTTTTGCTCAGGTGTTCCTGGCACACTCTTGAGATGCTCGTCAGCATTCCCCCGTTCATGCTGGCAGAACTTTCTGTTTTTCCCATTTCCTTCCTCTCTCCCTCCCTCTCTCCTCCTCTCTCACTCCCTCTCTCCTCCTTTCACTCTCCCTCTCCTCTCTCACTCCCTCTCTCTTTCTCTCAATCTCCCTCTCTCCTCCTATATCACTCCCTCTCTTCCTCTCCTTCCCTCTCTCCTCCTCTCTCTCTCCCTCTCTCCTCCTATATCACTCCCTCTCTCCTCCTTTCACTCTCCCTCTCCTCTCTCACTCCCTCTCTCTTTCTCTCAATCTCCCTCTCTCCTCCTATATCACTCCCTCTCTTCCTCTCCTTCCCTCTCTCCTCCTCTCTCTCTCCCTCTCTCCTCCTATATCACTCCCTCTCTTCTCCTTTCACTGTCCCTCTCTCCCTCTCCCTCCCTCTCTTCTCCTCTCACTCTCCCTCTCTCCCTCGCTCTCTCCTCCTCTCACTCTCCCTCTCTTCTCCTCCCTCTCTCCCACTCCCTCCTTCTCTCGGCCAGCGATGCACAGCACATTTTTTTGCGCAGTTATGCGGGGCGTTGAGTGGCTGCCTGTTCTCAAATGCTGCTTTGAACCAGGACTTTCCAGACGTACTGTGACCTCCAGTCCTAAGACATTTGAACAAGCAGACAGTTTGACATTACAGTGCTCTTTTGTGTCTTTGTGTAATATTGTGTTGACATGACTAAAACTCTTATTTTCAAAATTCTTCACCATGGCTTTGATGCAAAACCAAACCAAAACAAATTTTGTTTTGCTCTGCTTACCTGATCTAAATCACTCCTGAGGCCTTGTTCTTACTAGCAGTCTAGGCTGAGGTAATGCAACCCTTCCCCTTTATACAGCTGCAGATCTGTGCATGATATTCTCAGGTTACATTTATTTTTTATCCTCTACACTATACATTTCACTTCAGGCAACTCTTCAACCCCCACTTACCTCATGTCAGAGTACAGACGTGTTCCAGTGAGGTGGACGTACAGGCCTTACTGGGTCACTTCTCATATGCATCGTGTATTGGGTGCTACGTTGAATGCTGATTGGCTGAGCTGTGGGCTCCATTTTTAACAGTGAGCCATTACGGCCCACAGCAGTGCATAACGTTCAGGAAGAGCTGAGAATAAATATGTACCACTACACACAGGATGCAAGGCACCAGTCCAATCATATGTACAATATTTAACAACAGTTCCAGTGAAGAATGAAGTGAAGAATTGTATGGTGTTCTAAAACATAGAGATAGTTAAAATCATATCGAGATGACAGTAACAGATGCTGCATGAATGTTTACTGGATTTAGATCTGTCATTTACTGACCACGATCTGCCAGTGTTGCCTTTATAGGATTCCTAAGTACAGTAATGCCTGGCAGCAAAATGTGGGGTGGAAGGGGGCGGGGGGGTCTGTGTTTTTTTTTAACCCAGTGGATTCTGCTGATTTGGTCTATCTGCTGCCACACTTGTGCTTTAGACACTGCTACATGGCCATTTTTGTGTTTGGTTAAATATAGCTAGGAGAGCGTTCTCAGGCACTGGGCATTTGTGACCATTCAGTCATTCAAGGGCACTATGAGAGGGGAAATGCAAGGGATCTAGGTGAGGTTGAAATTCGGATTATTGCACACAATGAGAGTGAGGGTGAGAGTGGGGGTGTGTGCGCGTGTGTGTGAGAGAGAGAGGGGGTGTGTGTGTGTGTGTGTGTGTGTGTGTGTGTGTGTGTGTGTGTGTGTGTGTGTGTGTGTGTGTGTGTGTGTGTGTGTGTGTGTGATAAAGTGAGTCCATGCAGTAGTGTGTTACTTGTATATTGCAGCACTGACTTCTGTATGACATGTCAGTGCAGTGTGCCAGTCTTGCACCCTGAGGAGCACTAGAGCAGCAAATTGAGGGACTACTGAAAGGCTTTGAGGGAGGATGAGTGAGATGGCTACCAGAGACTCACACACCCATCTACATGAGGCACGTTTGTGTAGGATTCTGTTTCAAACCAAGCCAACCAGTCTGTTCTCTGCACA
>NW_027507186.1:0-63188 GCF_052324685.1 Brachyhypopomus gauderio | reverse complement strand
CCTGACACGTTATAGGCCCAGCTGCAGCTGCTTTGTGAATGTGGAAGAATTATTAAGAGCGTTGACGACATAACGTTTTCTGGTTAGTCGTGTTTGACAGTTTGTTATTACAGTTCAGGATAAGTGATGTAAATGAAATATACCATAGAGTATTTGAAATAAGACAATGGCAAGTCCATAATGCCTTCCGTATGAGAGTATTTACATATTGGGTCATTATATCTGTACTGTACTGTATTGCATGCATTTATCATTGGATAATTGGATATCTGGCTTGTCAGTTGTTTCTTGAAGGTCTGTGGCATCATTAGTACATAGCCGAGAGCTCATAACAGAAAATCTGGAACACATTTGTGCAGAATTTGAAGTCTATTTCAGTTGTCTCTCAACTGCCAGTGGTTAACGCAGGCTGTCACAAGCCTGGTGAATAGAATAAAGTACTAAGAGATATAGTCAAGGCATTGTGGCAAAATAAAATGTTTGGCACACTGTAGGTGTGATTGGTGAAATAATATTTTATGCATTATGGAGAGAAATATTAACCTGTACCAAGCACCTTTTTCTCAGGTGAAGGTTTGAAGACTCTTGACAGGCCAGCACTTGAATTTCACTTGCTGAATTGGAGACTAAAAACTGAAAATGAAAAATTAACACCTGCCTGAAATCACCTCCCTCATCCACCCATTGATTGTAAAGGATATGCAGTCATTTACAAAACCTGACAACTTTCATTAAGATTATCATTTATCATTCTGGTCTGCTGAAATAGAGCTGCTGTTTATTTAAAGGGTGTGATATGATTTTTTGTTCACACTATACTGTAAATATTCTGTGCTTTATACTCAAAATAGCAGTTCATTTCAAATCTAATGTGCTGGTTGGTACAGATAACAAACAGTAAAAGTTGTGCTGCAGTATAGAGACAATATACCAGACATTTCATCACGGTTCACTCACTTGTGAAGGACACTGTATAGGCCATGGGAAGATGAGCAGAGTTTCATCACCACCATGACAGTGTGTTTATCACCATCATGACAGCATGTTTATTTTTCCATCGTTCTTTAGAAAGTGACTATTGTGCTTATTTTCCCCCCACAGATCAAAAGATGTGCACTTTAAACTATGAGCTACAAAGCCAAAACATTATTTAGATTTGAGTCTGTAGTTCTTCACTGGTTTGCAGCTGATTGATTCGGACACTTTTGTGATTTGTTTGCTGCAGGCTTTGGCCGGGCATGCCTGGTGAGACGGTGTGGTCCTGGTGAGAGACCGAGCCCCACTGCACCTCGGAGGTGGGGCGGGGGCGGGGTGCGGAGCCATGGGGGAGGCTGATGACGAGCGCGGCTCCCAGGCCAGCCAGCTCTTCGAGACCTTCGTGCAGGCCTCCACGTGTAAGGGCACCCTCCAAGCCTTCAGCGTGCTGTGCAGGCAGCTGGACCTGCTTCCCACTCAGCCAGGCTTCTACAGCTGCCTGAAAGCCGCAGTCAACTCCTGGAAGGCCAAGGCCCTGTGGACCAAGCTGGACAAAAGAGCCAACCATAAGGAATACAAGCAAGGCAAAGCATGTGCTGACACAAGGGTAGGTGGGGGGCGGGGCTTGGTCTGAAAAAAATAGTGGGTCATTTAGAATCTTGATCTTTTTACTCTAGAAGTAATTTAGGTACTCAAGTGCTTTAACAAACAGGCATGAAAAGACTTCAGACAGTGCCTGGAATTAAACAGAACTGGGGAGAACTGCTCTACTCCCTCCTGTGTATAACAGAATCATTTCATTACAAAAACAATAGAAACATAACTGTTTACATTCCTGTCACTATCAAAGCATGTAGTCTACTCCAACTGCATTGCCATGAGATGACTGCTCCTCTGTAATCTGATCTGATTCGAGTCCAGGTCACGTCTTAACACGTAGAAAGAAAAACTCTTAATGTCATTAGCCCCCCTTGCTACACATCCTCCATGTTTGTAATGAGATGTTTGTAGTGTAATCTGACCTCTTATCCCCTGGTCACTCTGACCTCATCACAAGTTTTCTTATCGTAGCGACTTCCTCCCAAACGTGGTGTTTTGAGCCTCTCTCTGACTGTGCCATCACAAAGCACACGTTCCTGGTGCCATTAATGAAATCTGCATTGTGCCTAGAAGTATCCCTATATAGAATAGTGTGGGAAATGTAGTCTCCATCAGGTGATTGCACTTCAGAAACAACTACAATGGACATTAGACTCATTTCATATCATCTCCCAGGCCCACATCAAGCTCAATACTTATTTCTAAAGAACTCTTTGTGCTGCTAATTCATGTTGCTGTTGTGACTACAGCTACATGTCATGACTACATTTACACCTTAACCTCAGCTGATCTCAGATCAGTATTTTGATTTTAGCCAGCACATCTCTACATCTCTAACATCAGTTTTGTGAAATTCAGTGGAGTTAAATGACATGTAACTTAAGACAAACAAGAAGTCGTTTCCCTATCTTCTTTTGTTAATCAAATTAGTTTGGTAGGACTTGACTGATCCAAACCTCATGTTGTTCTGTTTTTGTTCTTCCATAAGTAGGATCATTTATTGCCATTGTTGGCACAGGAAGTGCCCTTTGAACAAGTCAGAGGTCAAGGGTCAGCTGTGAGACATAAAGACACTAGGCCTTTAGCAGACTTCATAGTAGATCATTAAGGGTATTTTTAGGCAGAGTACTTCACTAGGAATTTATTTAATCAGGACTTGCTAGAGTTGCACATAGTTAAAAACAACAAAATAATTATTGGTGGATTTACCATAGTTACTAATATGTCGTAATTACACAAAGATATCTTGATAAGAACCTTTTAACTGCTTCACCCATAAAGGATTACGGTGATCCGTACGTTGCTTTATCATAAAACATTAACCTGTTAAGTGTATATCTGCCAATTGCTCTGTGAAGCTAGCCTGTTAACAATCCCATTTGATAAGATATGCCCTAGAAACAGCACAGGGTATAACTGGGAAGTGATGGTGCAAGACCATTCCATGCACAATTAGCTGTAGTTTGGTTTTATGATATAGGAATGTTCACTCTTTGCCAAGGTACCATTTCATCCTGGTGTCCCTTTCACACCACCCAAGCAGATCATTTCTCTAAATATCCAAATAATAATTATTAATTAATAATAATTTTAAATAATTTAAAAATAATTTCTTTGAAGGCGCACAGCTGAAGTTCTAGACCTTCAGTATGGCCATTTAAAATAAACAGCTTTCTCACTAATATTCAACCATTTTCCTAAATAGCTAGATGTCCTTCTAAATGTTGATGAATCCTTTTCCTTGTGCAACATGTTAGTGTACCTTATAGTGTTTGCCTGCAGTAACTAACATAGAGCTTGCTAGTTAGTTGAGTTAATAGATGTTTCTATGTTAGCATAGAGATAACCCTAAACTGTACAATGCAGGCATACTCCAGTACTGGAAAACACTCAGAGAATAACAGGGGGTTGTATGGGCATCGAAACTAACATATAAAAGAGGCACAGTCTGCTTTTTGTGTCTGTGGTAAAGACGGTGTTAGCAGTTCTGTTTAAATGTACACACATTTACTAACTTACACAGAGGAACAACAAGTTAGCCTGTTATATTTAAAATAAAACTGTACTTTGTTATTATGTACTGTTATTTAAAATAAAACTGGCTTACACAAGTCTTAATGGACTTAACTGCTGAGGTTCTGTGGGATTCGCTTGGTGTTGGTGACTTTGTGTCCCCAAAAGTCTTTAACAAAATTAACAGGAGCTCATAAAGGAAGACGGCTGCAGCCAGACTGCAGCTTAAGAGAAACACATGAATGACTGAGCACTCTACAATACAATATGGTGTGCTGCTTTAAATGAGAAACGGTATCTTAATACCTTCTGATCTTTAGGATTATGCATGTTATTTATTGTATGTCTTTGTACAAAGGTTGTCACAGTTTTTTCTGAACGTCCGCTTGTTTATTGGTGGATTGTACTGCTTTGGTGCTGAACTATCGCACTCGTGCACTGGGTGTGCAGATGTTGTAGCTGCTGATGAGAATGCTTTAAGAAATGGTTGCTGTTAAAGGCTTTTGTGATTTTCTGAGGGTATATTATTAGTCCGTGTCTAAGATACATGCTCTGTGTAGTATAAGACATCCCTGCAATGAAGCCTTCGCCAAATGTCAGGTTCCTGTTCTTTTTTTAGCCATTTAAGTTTCACTCTTCCCACATTCTTGGCTTGGTTATTTTACAGCCTCTGTGATACCTGGTGGTCCTCCCCCAGGCCTGAGAAAGCTTAACCTAATCCCTCATCCTGGCTGTGTGTGCCAGGGTAGGAGAGGCTCTGTAAGCCCTTCTCTACTAAAGCTCTTGTGTAAATGCTGTAGAGCCTGAAGAGAAACAAACATCCATGGGTTTTATGGTGTGCTTTGCTCCAGCACGTGTGCCCAGAGTAGTGCAGAAAAGGCCGCCTCTGCCACGGAGGAAGCCCAGGGCGTAATGCCATCACAGAGATACGGGCGCACACCACAGTCTTGCACACCTTCCATTCCTCACCAAGCTGCTGTACTGAGATATGCAACAGCTTAATGAAACAGAGGAACAGGAGAGAAATGTTTTGGCTGTGCACTGGCCTCCTGGTGGTTTCTGGGATACGGTGAGATACGGCGATGCACTTACTTGTTTCCTTATGCATGCCAAGATTTATGGGAAGGTTCTGATTCAAGCTGGAGTTCTAGCTGTGCACGTGGTCTGCAGATTCTATCTACTGACGGGTTTCGTCTGCCTACGTATCCTCAGAAGCACAGGGTGCTCCCCTGTCTGGACATAAATACAGAGTAGGTCACTGTCAAGACCTCTTGGCAAATACATTCAAACAACCAACGTGGATGAAGAGTGATGAAACATCATTGGATCACTGTTGTACAAGAGGCTTTATGTTTTATAAAATATTGAACCATTTGAAGCAGTGATGTATTGTCAGGTAAACACTAATGAGGACACTGGCTGTGACTAATGTCTTTGTCATACAAAAGCATCCTGATCACGTAATACGAACCACATCCGTGATGTTAATGCAGCTTTTAGTGCTGTATGAAGATGCCAAATTTTGAAGAGTAGAATATTACACATGGTCATAACGGACCATTAAAAGCTTCCATGCAAGTCTTGGACTCTGTTGAAAGTTGTTAAACATGATTGTGATTAAAGACTTTCTGCAGAGTTTGGCCGGTCCAAAGTTGACTCAACACTTTGTGTTACAATACACACGCAGGCACACAAACACGCACGCTCACACACACCTGTACACTCATCTCATTCTAACATGGCACAAAGTCCTTGGCTCACCTATGACGAACATGTTTTTAAATGAGTTGATATCATTCATCTTCTTTTTTGTGTATATGTGTCCTGGTAGATAAACAATATTATACAGTCCATTTTTCATTACACTCCTCCTTTTTTCCCCCAAGTATCCACACTTGCTGTGACTCCCAACTTCTGACAACAAATTTCAGGGCCCTACCACTAATTAGAAAGCAACAAGAGGAAAATCATAACATACTGTCATTCCTGGCATCATTTCCACATTTCCCTAAAGCTCAGTTGTGGTTTAGTGAAGAATTATGAGGCCCATTATATTTTGTAATTATCTGATGACTTGCATGTTCATAAATACAGTTTGGTGTTTATAAGAACAGTCCAATCGTTCACTGGTCTGTCCAATCACTCACTGGTTCGTTTCCACAGTGTCTGGTCATCGGTGGAGGTCCTTGTGGCCTGCGCACTGCCATAGAACTAGCCCTGCTCGGAGCAAAGGTGGTGGTGGTGGAGAAGAGAGACACTTTCTCCAGGAACAACGTCCTCCATCTTTGGCCTTACACTATCCATGACCTCAGAAATCTAGGAGCTAAGAAGTTCTATGGAAAATTCTGTGCTGGAGCCATAGACCATATCAGTAAGTACAAGTCCTTTGGGGCCGAGTGCCCCATTAATCTAGATACAGTGAATAAAAAAATGTCATAACTGTTGCAGATTATTTTCACAGACAAGCTCTTTGCTCCATTTTTCTCTTCAGCGTAGCTCCTTAATCCATTATTAATGTATTATCATAAGTCACGTATAGTAATTTTCCAGAATCATATAATTCTGCTTATAGAAATAACTCTTAATAGTTCGTGGAGAACAAGACTCCTGTCTCCCGCATGCTGTATGTCTTGCTACTTCAGTTTCTCCATTTCATTCCGTCTCCGTCTTTCATTCCACCGTTTATTCAAATGCCTTTATCTCTCATTGAGGCTCAGTCTAGAATACCTTCCCTGCATGTTGGGCTTTCTGCTCTATTGTCTATACAGTGATGAAACCAGGCCACCAGAAGGCAAAGGGGATGTAAAACGCTGCAGGCGATAATGCAAATGTTTCTGCTCCCCCAGAGGTGTGGGGCTGGTCTCAGAGAGGCTGCTGTCTGCCTGTGCTCGCCACCAACCCTCTCATTCATCCTGTCTCTACTTCCATATCTCAGTCAGCACAGATATCCAAACACTCCTCGGTGTGGTTAGAAGTGTGTAAATGGGTCCTTCCTCCTACCGAATATTCACACGTGTGTCCAACATGATGACCCGACTGCTGTGAGATGGAGTTTGTGGTGTTTATTGTTGTCATGTCTCTGTGTTCAGGTATTCGACAGCTGCAGCTGATCTTGCTAAAGGTGTCTCTGATCCTCGGGGTGGAGGTGCACGTCAACGTAGAATTCCTCAAACTCCAGGAGCCCAGTGATGAACAGGACAATGATGGTGAGCAGATCGGACATCTCCACCTTCTCTCCTCAACCTCCAGCATCTCTACGTTCTCTTAAAAAAAGAAAACTCAGTTAATAAGCAATTAAAAATCTTGTGTTGTACAGCCAGTGTGGGCTGTGTTGGGTAAAAGCTCAACCCATTAAACCCTGGTGCTCTGATTCATACATTTGAATCTGATCTCCATGCAGTGGTTGCTGTTCTCATGTCTTTTCGCTGCAGTAATAGGTGGAGATAAACCAGGGGTGCCCAGGTCCAGTGCTGGGGAACACTACAGTGTTTACATCCAACACTAATCTAACACACCTGATCCACATAATCGAGCCCTTCAGTAGCTTCTCAATATTACAGCCAGGTGTGTTGGATTAGGGTTGGAAACAAACATGGTGGATCACCAGGCCTGGCCTTGGGCACAGCTGCCTTTCATAGATCAGGCTGAGTAACCTTGATACTTTGCTCTCCGAGGAAGGCTTGGAGGTCTTCTCGGTCTTTCTCACACATTGTAAAGGTTTCCATCATGGCTCCAATGAAAATAACCACTGCTTCCATGACATCAAGCTCTGCTTTCTTCGTCCTCCAACATCATGGAAAGAGAGAGTGCTGCTGACGGACAGTTCCCATTTGTGACTAGTAATCATTACCATCTGCCATTCATGCCAAGCTTCACCACTGCCCACACAATGGTGTGGTTGGAAAATGATATCATGGGCCAAAGACAGATATCAGTCAGTGTGGGATTTGAGTAATGTCTGTATAGGAGTCATGTGACCTAATTCCCTAAGTTGTCACCCCAATACCCTTAATAATAATAAAAAGCAGGCAAATTTACCTGACACTCAATACCATAACTGAGCTTTCCCAGTTTAGTCTTTTTTTGTCACACATTTGTCACACATTTCATCTCTCCAATCAGCATCAATCTCATATTCACTTAATTTCTGTATTCATGTTCATTCGAAATGGCGATTGTTCCAAAATGTGGGCTTTTGTTTTAGCTGATCATTTTAGCTGACATTGAAATGCCGAAAGGTTCCTGGGAGCACAACAGCCTTACATTATGGTTGCAGTGTCGACCGTCGTCCTGTCTTGGAGTTGTTGTTGTTGTTGTTGTTGTTGCCTTGAGATATGTGGGCACGGTGAGATGGATTCCGTTGCTCTTTCGTGTCGTTGCCACTCACCGTTGGCATGCCGTACTCATGATAAGCTTCCAGCTTGGGGTCTATATATAGACTGTGGGAAATCAGGATCCATACAGCACCTACATAGCTTTGTGACCCCTGATGGCTAAAACTCCTGGAGCTTCTGTCCCATTACGGAGCTAAGCTGCGTCTGCTGCTGCAGTGTTAATGACGATGGTGACGAGGGTTCCCTTTGTGTTCTCCATATTTCCATGTGCTGCAGATGTGATAGTATAGCATTAATATGGAGGGCACTTCTTTTATGTGAGTGCTTGTCATGAGGGCCACTTTTGGTTGGGTCTCCTGTATTATCCCTTTACATGTCTGTTTCTCTGGAAAGAAGAAACAGACATGCTACAATGAGTGCTACACTGAAACATTTAGTATTTCATATTTGTTTTGTGTGTGTGCGTGCGTGTGTGTGTTTGTTAAAGGTCATGGATGGAGGGCAGATATTTGTCCTGCTGGTCATCCCATCTCCGACTACGAGTTTGATGTTGTCATAGGAGCGGACGGGCGGAGGAACACACTTGATGGTGAGCTGAGCCTCCCCCACTCCCACACAGTGTGTCTGACCAGGGAAAAGGACAGTAACCCACTTTCTGGTTCAAGCCTTGTGCAGTTCACATAAATACATCACTGCATTTGCAAAGCTTCACATTTCAACTTGGAACCTACACTTATTGTTCTCAGGAGCGTTAACCTCATGTAATTAGCAACACAGGAAGTGGCTCTTTGGTAAAAGAACTGGTCCGAGCAGTACATATAGAAGATTTATTTAAAGGAGTTCCTAAATAAACAAAACCCTCCCATTCTAAATGTGTATTTCCTCCTACACTAGAAATGGATATAAGCACATACAAGTTTCCTGCCTGGGGATTATTTCAGGCTATTTAAAGTATTCCGGGAACTCACCAGTGTCTGTGATATTGTGCATGTCAGGATTTCAGGATTTTCTTGGGACGAATTCGCTCTTCTAGGTGATTTCAGCATTACATTCTGTCGTGTCATAGTTTGTTGGCCATGGGGCCCGGTCTTACCTCAGGAATGTTAAATGACTCTTATGGAAAGCTGACCAGGCCTATCTGGCTTCCTCTGGAGACCGTGGCCAAAACGAATATGTGCTCAGAGCAGCGGAAAGTTCTGGGTGATCTGCAGACGGGGAAACCGAAGATAGACTGGACAGAAGCACATCGACGTCATTCGTTAGATACATGTCTGTCACAGCATCCTGGCTGGCTATTTAATGTTACGTTTTTCATAAAGTATACCTTCTAATGACATTTAATGACTGAAGCTGACTAGGGAGATCAGTTTGACTGAAATCAGGGTGTTCAGTTTGCCTAATTGCAGCTTTCCCACTCAGTCAGGAAGGATGATGGACTGAGCTACTGTCTCCTACTATCTCACTCGTACTACAGTCTCCTACTACCTCACTCGTACTACAGTCTCCTACTACCTCACTCGTACTACAGTCTCCTACTACCTCACTCGTACTACAGTCTCCTACTACCTCACTCGTACTACAGTCTCCTACTACCTCACTCGTACTACAGTCTCCTACTACCTCACTCGTACTACAGTCTCCTACTACCTCACTCGTACTACAGTCTCCTACTACCTCACTCGTACTACAGTCTCCTACTACCTCACTCGTACTACTGGCTCATACTACCTCACTCGTACTACTGGCTCATACTCTTACCAAAGAAAATAGTGTGTGACTCTCCAAGTCCCAGTCGGCTCTGTGCATGTGATCCGGGCTGCCATGACAATAGCATGATACTGTCTTTCCTGCTGACACAGATACGCCTGGGCAACTTTCTCTGCCACTCTTCTCCTCCAGGGGCAGCTTGTTTGGGTCACCAGATCCTAAAGTTGAATAATTCAGTTGAGAACGTCTTTGTGTTGCCTGCAGTATGGGTGTCCCTGATGGATATGTGCCCTGTTTACATTTTAGTTGTGATGGTAGCTTGGAACAACAATGCTTTATTTATTTCAAACTTTTCATATATATTTCAAATTCGAGTCTAAGCATGGGAGATATTTGAACAAGACGGACACTGTTGCAGTCGGAACATTTAGCATCTTTATGGAAGCTGGTAGATTGCAGGTTGAGGTTTCTAGTTCTGGCCTGCACTGAAATTATAGGTTAGAGTGCACTTAGTTTCGCCATTCACTTTACAAAGGGTCGGTGTGTGGTGTTAGGGCAGGTGCTGTATTGGTTGTCATTAGGGCAGGTGCTGTATTGGTTGTCATTAGGGCAGGTGTTGTATTGGTTGTCATTAGGGCAGGTGTTGTATTGGTTGTCATTAGGGCAGGTGTTGTATTGGTTGTCGTTAGGGCAGGTGTTGTATTGGTTGTCGTTAGGGCAGGTGCTGTATTGGTTGTCGTTAGGGCAGGTGCTGTATTGGTTGTCGTTAGGGCAGGTGCTGTATTGGTTGTCGTTAGGGCAGGTGCTGTATTGGTTGTCGTTAGGGCAGGTGCTGTATTGGTTGTCGTTAGGGCAGGTGCTGTATTGGTTGTCGTTAGGGCAGGTGCTGTATTGGTTGTCGTTAGGGCAGGTGCTGTATTGGTTGTCGTTAGGGCAGGTGCTGTATTGGTTGTCGTTAGGGCAGGTGCTGTATTGGTTGTCGTTAGGGCAGGTGCTGTATTGGTTGTCGTTAGGGCAGGTGCTGTATTGGTTGTCGTTAGGGCAGGTGCTGTATTGGTTGTCGTTAGGGCAGGTGCTGTATTGGTTGGGCAGGTATAGCTGAGTTGTTACTCATTATTTCTTTCACACCTGTGTTCCTGTCTTTTAAAGTTCTGTTACTATTTGATAGTTAAAAAATACATTTATATGAATGATTGAAATAAAATACGTTCATTAAGGTTCATTCATATTTTTATGTTTTTATTTATCAAATGTAAAAAGGAGAAAATAAACTTTTTAAATTGTTTGCAATGTTGTTGAAACGCTTATTTAAAAAAAACCCTATTCTGCTAAAATAAATAAACAACAATAAAAAAACCCATATTCTATTGGGGTTTTTTCTTCCACTACAATGACTGACAATGATAACGGTGATGACTATTATTATTGTTGTTGTGGTTGTTGTCCTCCAGGCTTTCGGAGGAAGGAGTTCCGAGGAAAACTGGCCATCGCCATCACGGCCAACTTTGTGAACCGCAACACGACAGCAGAGGCCAAGGTGGAGGAGATCAGCGGTGTGGCCTTCATCTTCAACCAGAAGTTCTTCCTGGAACTTAAAGAGGAAACGGGTAAGCTCTCGTCCTTCAGCAGACATGGCCTTCACTCACACTCTCCCTCGTTGAGCTCCTTCTCAGAACCCTGTCCTCAGGGAGCCTAATCAGTCCACACTCAGCCATGTAACAGCTTGCAGCACACCTGGACCATGCATCCAGGACATGGACCTGTCTGGTCCAGGAGGTGGGAGGGAGTTGGAGCGTGGACCTTCTCAGGGTGTCTGAGGACTGAGGTTGGGATGCAGATGTGTAGACACACTGTTTCATGTAATACAACACCAGTGTGGAATTTGCATCATAATCAAATCTCATTTTAATGAGCTTAAGTTCTATTTGATTTTGGTTTTATACAATTTACATGTCTGTGATGATTTAAAATACTTAGTGGTGTTGCCTGGTGTGTAAGAGCTGTATGTATAACGAAGTGATTGTGTTTTAATGAACCTTGGGTTGTTCCAACTGGGCACCACCTTGATAGCCAAGGGTTGCCATAAATAGACTGGTTACTGTATTACTCACTCTAAGCAGCAACTAGATATACATTTTCAGGGCTGAAGTGGAAAGTATAAGTCTAGATGGGTGAATTCTTACCATGAGATTGAGTATATTTATATTGAGGGTTTTCATATTTTAACTGATGTAGTGTATATGCGTGTGTGGGCGTGTGTGTGTGTGTGCGTGTGTGTGTGCGTGTGTGTGCATGTGTGTGTTGGCCAGTGTGTTTGTTGACTTTACTCTGTCATCAATCATATGTAATCCCCTGATAATGAGCACAGAGTTCATAAGAAGCCGTTATTTTGATTTTTACAGGGATCGATTTGGAGAACATTGTGTATTACAGGGACAACACACACTATTTTGTCATGACTGCAAAGAAGCAGAGTTTGCTGGACAAGGGTGTCATCATTCACGTGAGTGTCATCATTCACGTGTCATCATTCACGTTTCATCATTCACGTGAGTGCCGGGCTTCCTCTGGTCTCAACAGCACTCACAGCAGAGCCAAGCTGGTGTGTGTGCGCGTGCGTGTGTCTGTCTGTCTGTATCTGTGTGTCTGTCTGCGGTCCATATTCCTATTAGCACTTAATAGTAATGGTAGCTCTGGCCATGTTTCATGCCCCTCCCCTCAGAGAGATGTCCCTCACTGCACTTGTATGTGTGTAAATCTAGCCCACAACTCTGTGGGATAATTTGCTGTCTGAAAGGATTAGAGGCTGGTGAGTGAGTGTTAAAGGAAACTCACCATTACCATAGAGCTCAGAGTGAAGCTCACAACTGCCATCATGACCTGGTGGGTAAAGATGTGTTTCTGCGCGCGTGTGTGTTTGTAATAACATATTTGAGTGTTTCCCGTGTCCCGCGTGGCAGGACTTCATCGAGACCGAGCGTCTCCTACACAGCGACAACGTCAACCAGGAGGCTCTGCTGTCGTACGCCCGTGAGGCGGCAGACTTTGGCACCAACTACCAGCTGCCCTCTCTGGACTACGCCATCAACCACTACAGCCAGCCCGACGTGGCCATGTTTGACTTCACCTGCATGTATGCGTCAGAGAACGCAGCACTCGTCAGGGAGAAGAACGGCCACCAGCTGCTGGTGGCTCTGGTTGGAGACAGCCTTCTGGAGGTGGGACTCCCCACACACACACTCACACACACACACACACACACACACACACACAGAACCTACCTAGACAGGACGCAAACCGCCCACAACCACATGATCTACCCACCACCAGTTTTAAATCCCACGGGAGATGTTCCTGTACAGGACGAGTGACGGTGCTGTGTTCTGGCTCCCACAGCCGTTCTGGCCCATGGGGACGGGCTGTGCCCGAGGTTTCCTGGCTGCGTTTGACACAGCGTGGATGGTGAAAGGATGGGCTCAGGGCAAAACTCCTCTGGAACTACTGTCAGAGAGGTCAGCGGAGCACACACACACAAACACACACACACAATCCAGCTGATGCTTGGACTGTGTCTCTGGAGAACAGCTTGTGCCTCTACATTAGAGGCTTCTTAGAACTGAGGAGAGGAATGAAAACAAGTTTCAAGTTTGTTGTTTTCTTATTAGTCCCTACAAAGACATAAAATGTCAGCTTTTATTTGTTTTATGGGAGTTGAAATATTTATGAATTTATTTCAAGTAAATCTGTCAAACACAAGGCTTTCTCACAACGGCAGTGACCTGACCTGCTAACTTCTTAAATACTTTTAGCACATCACTTAGCTATGTTCTTTGACCTCTGTAGCAACTCCATTTCATTCACTTGGTAGTAGTTCATTTGTCTCCTCTGTTTAACCTTAGGGAGAGCATCTACAGACTTCTGCCTCAAACCACAGCCGAAAACATCACCAAGAACTTTGAACAGTACACCATAGACCCAGCAACCCGCTACCCCAACCTCAACTCTAGCTGTGTTCGGCCACAGCAGGTAGGCCCTCGTTCACACACACCTTCTTACCTTAACAGCTTTCCACGTTAAAAGACCACGTGCATCTTCTGAATCATCTTGCTATACCACTGCTATATCACTCCAGGTTCGACATCTGTACATTAAGGGGGAGCAGAACTCCGTTTCAGTGGAGCGTGGTGGACCTGCCCATAGGTCCATAAGTATGTCCAGAAAAGGTGAGCCACAGCCACCATAATACAGTCTGTTGTACGACTCATTTTGGTGTTTCCTCGGCTTTACCGTCCTTGAACAAACCTCTGATATCCCGGCTAACATTTAAAATGAATGAGGCGCTCTGTTTGTGTTTAGTTGTGTAATGGAGCCGTGTTCAGGCATCCTGGTCTGTAGCCCTTCACACCTGAACCTGCCCTTTCATCTCCAACTGTGCCGGGCCTGTGCAGAACCTCACGCTCCTGCTTTTGTCAGCCAGACAGACACTAGTGCTCACTGATCTCACCCCCCTGTGGGTGATGATACTGTATACTCTCCTTTAGTAATATGGGTGTGGTGTGTTTTATTATCACGCTGCTGACAACACCTGGCGGTGCACGTTTAACAGAAGAAGCCCGTGTGCTGTTACGGCTCGTTTGCCCGTTTACTAATTGAGAGGGCCGAGTGTAGTGAAGTGTGGTGAAGTGTGGTGAAGGCGCGGCTCGCTGCTGACCGTGTCCCCTTACGTCAGAGTGGGAGGTGCAGCCCAGCCGCTTGCTGCTGTGGTGTCAGAAGCAGACGCAGGGCTACCGGGGAGTGGACGTGGCTGACCTCACCACCTCCTGGAGGAGCGGCCTGGCCCTGTGCGCCCTCATCCACCGCCAACGCCCGGACCTCATGTGAGAGAGAGAGAGAGAAAGAGTGTGTGTGTGTGTGTGTGTGTGTGTGTGTGTGTATTAACAACTGCATGTCAACATATACACACACACATTCTTTTTTCTCTTGTAACAATACACATTGAAAACATTACGCCAATTCCTCTCACATCAGTGATCCACTAGCTTGCCCTCGAACACAACACTGTTCTCACTAAGGTCCCCTCCTCCCTGCTTCCACTCTGGAGGTTTGTGATTAATGGCCACACTTCACTCACCTCTCTCACACACAACACAGACTTTTATTATACGATAGGGGGGGAATTAAATGAGCATAACCAAAAACGAGGAGGTCATCTTGCACACACACACCCAGTGTTGTTCTCCAAGACCTCCAGAGATGGCTATGTAACACCTACCTCACCATATTTCACACTTCAGATGAATTGGGCGCAGCCGTTATTGGTGCTGTTAATCTTGTCGTGTCTACTGATTCCGTATTAATCTGGCCTGTATGTGATGAGTGATTTAAGTGCGGCTCTGGTGCTAATAATGAGGTCAATGTGAATGACTCAAAGCAGCTCATCACCTTCAGTCTCTGAATCATGGAGACGTATCGGTCCTTTCCAACATCATTCACAGTGTTTGGCCACTGCTCATAATGGCTAACCTTGGATATGATGCACACACAACATGGTTAAAGTGAGGCAGCACATTCTCCCCTATTGCTCACATCTTTCATTTAAGTTTGTCACTGGCTCTCATCCTCCTCTGACTTCATGTTTTTATATCTATTCCCTCTCTTACCTTTCTCTCCCTTTTTCTCTCTCTCTCTTCCTCTCCCCCTCTTTCTCTCTTTCTCTTTGTGTATGTCTCTTTGTTTCTCACTTCCTCTCATCGTGTATGTCTCTCTCTCTCTCTCTCTCTCTCTCTCTCTCTCCATCTCCCCCCCTATCTCGGGCTGTCTGTCCCTCCTTCTCTCCTCCCTCAGTGACTTTGACTCTCTGAACGAGGCTGACTGTGCTAAAAACAACCAGCTGGCGTTTGAGGTGGCCGAGCGAGCCTTCGGCATCCAGCCTCTCGTCACGGGGAAGGAGATGGAGGCTGAGCAGGAGCCTGACAAGCTTGTTATGGTGCTCTACCTCTCCAAGTTCTACGAGACCTTCCAGCACTCCGCCCTGCCCGCCACAGGTACACTCCTCCTTCGCCCTCCTCCGCCCTCCTCTGCCCTCCTCCACCCTCCTCCGCCCTCCTCCAGGAGCGTGCCTCACCAGCCTGGAAGAGAGCGGCCGCCTGGTTGAAGTTGCCTCTGATGAGTGAAAAGGAGCACAAACCCAGTATCATGATTTTATGGAGTTTGAGGATAATTGTATTGTTGTGTATTTGCTGTTCACTACTGTTCAAGTGTTCACACCCCTCTTCTCTCCCCTTCCCCTGCATCTTTTGGCTATTGTACATTGTTGGTACATCTTTAGTACTATAGCACTGGCTGGTTCTCATGTTGGTCTCATCCTTACACCAGTCTAAATGAAGCTTTCCCGCCAAAAAGAAAGCCAAACTCAGGTGAAGGAACACTCAAGATCTCTGCTGTCTGACCATCCTTTTCACTCCCGGTGCAACACAGAACCTTTTTAACCTTTTTAACCTTTTCTTTGCCTAAAATTCAGTGCACTTTGACATTTTCACAAGCAACAAGTTTAATCTCGCATGGTTGATGATTTGCCACGTCTCACGTGTGCTGGGCTACATAGTATGAGAGTGTTCAGGGCCTGAGAACACTGTACGTAC
Source organism: Brachyhypopomus gauderio (assembly GCF_052324685.1). NCBI lineage: Eukaryota > Metazoa > Chordata > Actinopteri > Gymnotiformes > Hypopomidae > Brachyhypopomus > Brachyhypopomus gauderio. Next base: position 46,918 of record NW_027507186.1, on the reverse strand, counting down.
ACTGTACATACCGTTCTGCTCTCAGCAGTGGGAGTGTAAGCAGCTGGAGGCTCCTGGTTTGCATCGTGTGTTTGGAGGATGGGCTGGAAAGCCCTGCACCTTTGCCTCTCTGTATTGAGAGTGCAGCGTTTTAAACAAGCACACCCCCATCCCCATGACCTCATGTCTTCACCACACCCTCATCCCCGTGACCTCATGTCTTCACCACACCCCCATCCCCATGACCTCATGTCTTCACCACACCCTCATCCCCGTGACCTCATGTCTTCACCACACCCCCATCCCCATGACCTCATGTCTTCACCACACCCCCATCCCCGTGACCTCATGTCTTCACCACACCCTCATCCCCGTGACCTCATGTCTTCACCACACCCCCATCCCCGTGACCTCATGTCTTCACCACACCCCCATCCCCGTGACCTCATGTCTTCACCACACCCCCATCCCCATGACCTCATGTCTTCACCACACCCCCATCCCCATGACCTCATGTCTTCACCACACCCTCATCCCCGTGACCTCATGTCTTCACCACACCCCCATCCCCGTGACCTCATGTCTTCACCACACCCCCATCCCCATGACCTCATGTCTTCACCACACCCTCATCCCCGTGACCTCATGTCTTCACCACACCCCCATCCCCGTGACCTCATGTCTTCACCACACCCTCATCCCCGTGACCTCATGTCTTCACCACACCCCCATCCCCGTGACCTCATGTCTTCACCACACCCCCATCCCCGTGACCTCATGTCTTCACCACACCCCCATCCCCGTGACCTCATGTCTTCACCCCACCCCCATCCCCGTGACCTCATGTCTTCACCACACCCTCATCCCCGTGACCTCATGTCTTCACCACACCCCCATCCCCGTGACCTCATGTCTTCACCACACCCCCATCCCCGTGACCTCATGTCTTCACCACACCCCCATCCCCATGACCTCATGTCTTCACCACACCCCCATCCCCATGACCTCATGTCTTCACCACACCCTCATCCCCGTGACCTCATGTCTTCACCACACCCCCATCCCCATGACCTCATGTCTTCACCACACCCTCATCCCCGTGACCTCATGTCTTCACCACACCCCCATCCCCGTGACCTCATGTCTTCACCCCACCCCCATCCCCGTGACCTCATGTCTTCACCCCACCCCCATCCCCGTGACCTCATGTCTTCACCACACCCCCATCCCCGTGACCTCATGTCTTCACCACACCCCCATCCCCGTGACCTCATGTCTTCACCACACCCCCATCCCCGTGACCTCATGTCTTCACCACACCCCCATCCCCGTGACCTCATGTCTTCACCACACCCCCATCCCCGTGACCTCATGTCTTCACCACACCCCCATCCCCATGACCTCATGTCTTCACCACACCCTCATCCCCGTGACCTCATGTCTTCACCACACCCCCATCCCCATGACCTCATGTCTTCACCACACCCCCATCCCCGTGACCTCATGTCTTCACCACACCCCCATCCCCGTGACCTCATGTCTTCACCACACCCCCATCCCCGTGACCTCATGTCTTCACCACACCCCCATCCCCGTGACCTCATGTCTTCACCACACCCCCATCCCCGTGACCTCATGTCTTCACCACACCCCCATCCCCGTGACCTCATGTCTTCACCACACCCCCATCCCCGTGACCTCATGTCTTCACCACACCCCCATCCCCGTGACCTCATGTCTTCACCACACCCCCATCCCCGTGACCTCATGTCTTCACCACACCCCCATCCCCGTGACCTCATGTCTTCACCACACCCCCATCCCCGTGACCTCATGTCTTCACCCCACCCCCATCCCCGTGACCTCATGTCTTCACCACACCCCCATCCCCGTGACCTCATGTCTTCACCACACCCCCATCCCCGTGACCTCATGTCTTCACCACACCCCCATCCCCGTGACCTCATGTCTTCACCACACCCCCATCCCCGTGACCTCATGTCTTCACCAGCAGGCCGTCTTGATGTCACCTGTGCTTTTGCTTTTTTCTCTAGTCAGTATAGGAATTCCTTCACATATTATTAAACGTAGTCTCCACTCAGCAGAAAAAATTCTGAGAATAACTATAACTAATAAAAGTTTTCTGAGAACAACTGTATGGGTCAGTGGGAAGTTGTGCTCAGGGGTGATGAAGTTCTGTAAAGTGAAGTTGTGGTGAAGGGCGGTGTAGTTCTGTAAAGGGAAGTTGTGGTGAAGGAAGGTGTAGTTCTGTAAAGTGAAGTTGTGGTAAAGGGCGGTGTAGTTCTGTAAAGTGAAGTTGTGGTAAAGGGCGGTGTAGTTCTGTAAAGTGAAGTTGTGGTGAAGGAAGGTGTAGTTCTGTAAAGTGAAGTTGTGGTGAAGTGCGGTGTAGTTCTGTAAAGGGAAGTTGTGGTGAAGGAAAGTAGTTCTGTAAAGGGAAGTTGTGGTGAAGGAAAGTGTAGTTCTGTAAAGTGAAGTTGTGGTAAAGGGTGGTGTAGTTCTGTAAAGTGAAGTTGTGGTGAAGGAAGGTGTAGTTCTGTAAAGTGAAGTTGTGGTGAAGTGCGGTGTAGTTCTGTAAAGGGAAGTTGTGGTGAAGGAAGGTGTAGTTCTGTAAAGGGAAGTTGTGGTGAAGGGTGGTGTATTTCTGTAAATGAAAAGACAGGCATTACAAGTCAATAATCTCCTAATCCTTGTAAAGCACTAGTTCTGCTGAAATGCATTTCTATTATTTCTATACAAATGCATTTATAAATCCCTTGTACAGGTTGTTTATATAGAATTGAAGTTCTAGTATGTTTATTGGAAGAGACGAGAGACCTCAGAAACATGGGCCTCCTCGCTGGCCTGTATTTCGGTGTGAGCTCATGGACCACACAGCCCAGCCAACAGACTTGTGCTCTTGACTTACAGTTGCCACACAAGGTACAGATGAGAACAATGAGCAATATTCATCCAAGTCCACCCCCTCTGTTTACAACTTAACCAACCTGTCAATGCCCAGGAAGCGCATTCCAAAGGTAACCTTGCTTCCCAGAGCTCATCTAAAAACATGGGTAACACGTACCCCTTCTGCTTGTGTGTGTGATTATACAAATCCCTCATCATACGACAATCAGCAGCTTCTGCTTTTTGGTCACAACTTTGTGATCAGTGATAACATTTAACGTTAATGCATCGTGAAACGCTTATGTTGCGTCTCTTTTTGGGAAGGACGATAAGAAGTTGGAAGACAATGACTTGAACAAGAAGAGGAGAAAAGGCAGTAACTACCTGGAAGAGGTGTGTGTAAGGATCGGCTCTTGTGCTCTGTGTTGTATCTCCATGCTAATAGCTGCAACATCTCATTGGTCCTTCTCTTTTACAGTTGTCCAGTCAAAGTGCACGAGAGGGCGGGGAGCAGAAAGAGAATAAGGTGCGCTCAATGGCAACGCAGCTTCAGGCCAAATTTGAAGAGAACGCACCAAGCAGGACTGTCCGTCGACAGGTAGACCCTCAGTCGGTTCTTTTGCATTAGTTGACTTTAAGTACCTTTAAGTACAAGTGAATCGGCCGTCATGAAACACACTTTTTCTGAGGTGATGGTTGGCCGGGTTGCTGGGTCTAATGCGCTGACAGTGCTAAGATCTCAACTTCCAGAGCCAAGCTGGTGAACTCCTATAAGTGGGTCATCACTAGTTAGAGGCTTTTCTTCTGTGCGTTTCTAGGGCCTCAAATGGCTTTTCACGTATTCTCATTAACCAGGTGTACTGGTAGTTTTGAAGCTGTCTGAAGATTCTTTGAAGCTGTTCCTATGGTTTTTGCCACTAATTGCAGAATTACTTCCCACAGTGTATGTTGTACACATATGGTAATACCGTTAGTCTCAGTCAAGGTAAAGACTCTTAACATGACTGTAATCCAGTTTGAATACCTGTCTGTGTGGTGAGACCACAGTTCCTTGCAAAAATCCCGATAATGTCAGAGTCTGGAAGATCTGTGCACCCAAACTGTAACCAAGGATGGCCAGCCATGATTATTTACAAGGGAATCTGAGTATCTGCAAGAAGGATCAAATACATTTTAGATTTCTTATGGACATAAATTGTGCCTGGATGGGTTCTGTACAGTGTTCTGTATGTTCTGTAGATGTTCTGTAAATTAACTAAATAGGCATGCCATGTCGTTATTTGACGTCGTATTAATGTGGTCCGATGTAAGCTTGAAAAAAACTTGATTATATATGATTCTTCTTGTGAAAGAAGACCTCACTGTGCTGTTTTACTGTAGATGAGGTAAAGGTGTTACCACCACCATCATCATCATCAGCCATGAGTGATGGTACCTGCTTTGGCTCTCTTAGATCATCGATGTATGTAGCATTCCACGGACATTTGGTGATGAATCTCTGATTTGTATGGCAGTTACCATTATCACATTAGTACACTCCTTGCTCTGATTGAATTGGGTCTTGAAAAGTTGTTGCTGTAAAGTCATTTGAATTGGGCAGTTAGATTGCATGTGCTTATGATTTACAATTCATCTTTAGTAGGGTGCCCGCCAAACCAATGTAAAAAATTAAAGTTGGCAATTTTGACTGTGGTACCCTCCCAAATTGTAGTGCCAGCTTTGTTTATAAACACTGCAAAGTTTCAGAGCTGTAGGTTAATATTTACTGGTGGCTCAACATGAATAAAGTTGATACTATATGGCGAAGACACTTATGGTACCTGAGTGAAGAATTAATCGCTCTTGCATTCTTTGATGGTGTGAACAGCAACATCAAAAGAAATATGATTACTGCCCTTCAGAAAGGCGGCTCTGATGAAACTAAGCCACCAAAACGGATCGAGATTGAACCTGGTGTCATTCCTGAAAAGGAACTCCAAGACTTTGGCACAAACAGAACAATATCATTCTTTCACACTCTTGGGTTGAATGCAGACTTCCTTACACAAGCAGATCCTGACACTTGGCAGAAATGTGACGACTTTCTACAAGCAAAGAAATATGTTGACAGTTTGGCCGTGGTAAATGATTGAGCAGAGCGAGCAGTAAAACTGATGCAGGACTTCAACACTTCCAATTACAACAAATGAAGATCAGAAACAGTATCTTCTGCAGGCAGTCTTGAGCCACAGAGCCAGATATCCCGTCGCCAGGAAATCATTGTTTGCAGAGCCTGGCAGTGTTGCAGATGACATTCAGCACTAGCAGTAGCAGCACAGCATCGCAGACTGCGTGAATTTTATAATTCTTTGGACTGGCTGTAGCATAAACTTAGTTAAAGCAGTTGTGAATTCACTTTAAAATAATACAATTTGAGTTGTGATTATATATGATAGTGCATTAATAATTTGACATTGGTTGATGAGACATAAAGTAAACATTAACTGCCCAGCACTAGCGGCTATCATATATTAACCAATGTGTTAACTTTATACACATTGAGCCACCTTTAAATATTCAATAAAAATTTTGAAAAAATTACAGTGATTTACTATCATGCCATATAACAAACTGAGAGGGTACCACATGTGAAATTCAGAAGTTCGTTTTTGGCGGGCACCCTAATCTTTAGCTTAGCTGTATAGCCACATGTATGTTTCATGGTGTCATGAGCCCTGAGATGAATAGTGTCTCTAAGAAGCACGTCTTATCGTGTCTGACTTATCCTAGTAGATGTGGGTCATGCCCAACATCATGCGATCTGCTTATGAACCCAGAGGGCAGTGTCCAGTTGTGGCTCCGTTAACGGGACCAGACACCTCCTGGCACTTCATTGAGTCCACAGAGTTAATTACCTGGGAATTTTGGGACTCTGTGCACAACCTTTTAATAAAATGAGTCCTTTAAGATCATTGAAGTCTTTATACACTGCACGTCCCACTGCTCTTAAAGTCCAATAGAGCTGCATCATTTAACATTTTCATGCTCCTGCAGTCAAAAATGTCTCATCTGCTAATTGCCAAACCAATTAGGAGCGTTCTGGTCTCCCATAAGTTCAGTTGTGGTGCTGAACGGCGCTCTGTTCATTTCATTTCCTGTTGCTGCTTTTCTGTCTTTTGCGTCTGCAAATCAGCCTGAGGCAGTCAGCCCCGCTGAAAAGCCCGTTTCTCTGGACATGGCCGAAAACCCTCGCTTTGCTAAACCCAAACACCAGGCCCCGCCCCCTTCTTCCCCTCCCAAACCAAAGTGGCAGGTAGGCTTAACCTACGGTGAGAGTTTGTCTAGAGGTATTTGTACACACCACCACCACCACCATCACACATCAGTTCAGATACCCAATGCCAGTCTGCCACCAGTTTACTGCTGGGAGAGCAAAGGAATGGTTATATTTGTGGTGATTCTACTCTTCTTGTGAGGCTGCCTGCGGTCCTGTCTGTATACGTGTTGATCTGTGTGCCCGTGTCTAGCCGTCACCTTACCTGAGACTCCTGGAGTCACAGACGCAGCCCGGTTACAAACACGGCAGCGCAGAACCCCACCACCCTCCCAAACACAGAGACGCACCGCTGAACTCCCCCTGTGTGGACAGCCATGCTCTTCATCAAACAGCAGAACCACACTTCGGTCCCCACACCTCAGAATCACGGCCTCACCGTCAGACTCCTGACCCAGAGTCTAGTCGGCTGACCCCTGACCCAGAGTCTAGTCGGCTGACCCCTGACCCAGAGTCTAATCGGCTGACCCCTGAACCTCAACCCAGCTCGCCATGCTTCTCAATGCGGGCTTCCAGATTGGGCCCTCAGAGTCACCTCCTCGATCCCAGAGATGTACTGTTGACAGACGGCTCACCCGAACACCTCCTCCCCTTCACACCTGCCCTGGGAGAAACGCTCCAACACCTACAGCGGCTAGAGAAGACGATCAGTGAGGTGAACGGTGTGATGATACTAGAGACTTGGCCCACTTCCCCTGTCCACTGTGGATCATCACAGTGACTAATAACATCACGCTTGAGCCAGTAACCCATCACAGTAGCTGTTTACAGCACCCAGTGCTACAGACCAGTTTGCAATTAGCAATACCAGCTTTCGTGACTCAGTTCTGCACTTGATGATTAGAAGCCAAGATAAGAATGACTCCGGTCTAAATGCATGGTCTCCTGCTTGGCTTGCTACACAAATGCCACAGAATGCTGTGGGCTCCGAGCCGTCATGTGGTGGGTGTGAGGCTGAACTAACAACCTGTTCGTTGCTTAGTGCACGAGGTGAGGCGAAAGTTGCTCCTGTGTTCTTTCCTTACGTGATGCTTCGTTCTTTTCCTTCACCTTTTCGATGGCCTGCAGAGGAAAGCGCAGACTCAAAGTGCCCGAGAGTTCAACCGAAAGAGTGTAAGGGAGAGGGCGGAGCAGCTGAGTGTCCTCTTCTCGGGCAGACTGCCTCAGGTGATAGTCAGGGACCGGATGCCTTGTGACACCCCTTACCACAGAATATGGTGGTACTGTCCTGCCTGACCTGCCGAACCCCCGATCAACCCCTGGAGTGGTATGGTCCGGCAAACCTTGTTGCATTTCAGACTGACCACTGATGACCGTTCTACTTGCAAATGTGATTAGCATGGCCGGTCTCCCCCCACCCTGTTGTATGGATTGTATGTGTAACGCCATAACTTCAGTGGATCGTCTTCATTGTCTTTAGTATGGTTTGGTGTTGCATTCATGTTGTAAATTCATTTGCAAACTGGAGAATGATGTGGTTTTGTGTGATTTTAAATCAGTGAATGAATGCAGTATGTTGGAGCAAACATATTTAATGGATTTTTAATGCACTTTTAGAATTAAACAACTCTATCCATGTATCAGCATGACCAAAGCAAACCTCAAATACAGCAGCATGTAGGATCTCTGTCTGCCTGTTACTCTCTCACTCTCTCTCCCTTTGATGAGAATTAATTAACATGCTTTAATTGGTCGTATCTTTTCCACTCCCTATACCTCTTTTGTTTTTCTGTGTGTTTTTCTTTTTTTTCCCCACTTGCCCCTTTTAATTAATTACATTTTTTCTCATTCACACTTTCTTCAATGCCTTTTTGCCTTCTTCCTTTCTTTTCTTCGTTCTCACGTTTCTTTGTTAGGCGTGTGACTCTGCTGCCCCTGCCTGTCCTCCTGCTGGACCCCAGACGGTCCAGTCTCACCCGGGCCACTCTGCTCTCTCCTGCCTTCTCTCTTCCTTTACTCCAGCTCAGCCCAAGCAGGTAATGAAAGCAGGGTTAGAGGTCAGGGTTCAGTCTCCCCACAGCGCCCTCTTCTGTTTGGATGGGTCAAAGGCGAGTGCTGATAGCACTTGAACTTAATTTGCATCAGTTCACTTATTTAAAATCTTGTCTATGGTTTAATACTGTAGACAGGCATGCATCTGTTTCAAGGCTTCTGCTGCAGTAGACATGTTATTATTGTATGTTTTTATTTCATATTTTTCTTTGATGCTCAACAGTCATTATTCATTTTTACACTGCCCTTTCCCAACCTGCCTATCATTTAGAATGAAACATGCTTTTTCTATTACTGCCCCATTAAGATGGCTCTATGATAAATAAACTCTCTTGAAATTGGCTCCCAGACCATAAACACACCTGAGAACACCAATGTAAGCAGCCATCGAAGAAACTAAGTCCCAAAGGGCCTGGTCTTGCAACTTAGATTCCATATCTGCACCGTATGAACTCTGGGAGGAAAGGGCGTGTTTGGAAACTTTGACAATATATACACATACTGTTATTTCAATAAAGCAGGGGAAATGCAGTTTTTACCAGTCCCTTTAAGGCCTGGTTCTGTGTTCACTCTGTGGATGCCACACTCTTTAAATGGGGTGGGGATCCAGTGCCACAGAGGTACAGCTGCTGAAAGCCCTCTGACCCATGACCCATGACCCTAAGAGATGCAGCAGCGATGTAGCCACATTGGTGGTGGTGGTTACAGGAGTGCCCCGTCCTTAGCTACACACGTGTGGTCAAACAAAACCCTCTGGTCTGCTTCCCAGAAGATCTGTGTGTTTATCCCCTCTGAGATGTTTTAGTAATTCAGTAAGTATTTCTTTCACCAGAGTGTAGTTACTAGGTAAACTATAGCCGTAAAGTAGCTAAAATAAATCATGTTAGTGCGTAGTCCCAGCAGCTGAAGGTGCCTCTTCCTGTTCACTGTAGTGTAATGGACATCCTGGTCCTGAGCAGAATGGTCCTCACAAGCCTGCGGGTCGGGCTGAAGTCAAACGCATACAGAGCCTTGACCCCTCCAAACAGGTATCTGACGTTAACGGTGGTCTCGCACGGCTGCACATCAGTCCACCCACGGAGCGTCAGTGTTCACAGATGAAGACATGTTGACACATTTGCATGCAATGTGGCATTTTTAGTTCATCTATGGAGCCCGTTAGGGGTTTGTTACTCGTTTTCTCTCCATAGTCCATATTCTCTTCGTATCTGTGTTGACTCGTGAGTGCCATGTGATCCACAAAGCTCTCTGGGAAGCTCACTCTCTGGCATGCTTGCACAACCCCAGATACGCCAGATGTTTTTGCAAGAGTGCCACTCCTTTTTAGGACACACATGATAGCTTATTTTTCAGGAGTTAAAGGTACCCTGAGGCTTCGAACACTTCTGACCACACATGCCGATGCTGTTCGTGGTCTTGGTAAATTGAACCCAGAGTTTACTAAAATAACACTGGTTTGCACTGTTGAATGAAAAAGCAACTGCATTGTTAAAGTTGCACTAATGGGTGCTGGTTGAGTGGTTATAGTTTGCACTAGATTTGTGCTAGTTTTGTGTCCTTTTGTTGGAAAGTCACATCCCTTTATTGGCTTTTTGATGGAAAGCCACACCCCTTTTGCACTCAAATTTAAGTCGGTTTCATTGCAACTCATCCTCCCCTGACTTCATGTTTTCATAATCTCTCTGTCTGTCTGTCTGTCTGTCTGTCTCTCTGTCTCTTCCTGTGCATTCCTTCCTCTATCATCCAACCCCTTTTTGCTGGGTTAGAGGACTGTAGGAAAGGTGTCGTCTGCAATAGGTGTTAAGGCCACTACTCTGGCCATCCTGTATGAGACCGATCACAGACCCAACAACCCGCTCACCCTCTCACTGGTAAGAAGGCACAGAAGGCCTCTGGGTCATGTGTCGCACTATTAACTGTGCCATTAATCCACTAACTCGTTAGAAACCCTTTAGAAACCAACATCTTTAAGTCTTTACATCTGAGGAGAAGCTATTGGGAGCATTAATGGGTTAGGGTTAGTGTTTGTGCCCTGTGTGTGCCTTCGTAGCAGGTAAACCCGCGCAAGGAATTTGCTCCAGGTGTGGGCGGCAGTGACACCTGCCACTTCTGCAAGAAACGGGTGTATGTCATGGAGAGGCTAAGCGCGGAGGGCTACTTCTTCCACCGTGAGTGCTTTCGCTGTGAAGTCTGCAGCGCCACCCTGAGGCTCGGAGGACACGTGTTCGACTCTGACCAAGGTACACCAAACAACTTCAAATTCACCTAATTTCTGATGTTATTTTGTTTATGTTAATGTTTTCAGTCTTGGTTATTTGTTGTTATTGAACAGTAGCGATCACTAAAATATTTGGTATAGTTTTTGTGTTTAGATTTCATGTTGAAGGATCTGTCTCTGTATGTTATGTATGGGTGGATGTTGCTAAGAGTGTGAATGCAGTATCCATCATCCTTTTCATTGGAGTCTGGCTTAGCAGTACTACACCATAACTATAGCTTTGTGGGTCAGAATAACCCTGAAAGTGCTGTAACTTCCTTATTGATCAGTCTGCCCTTTCTAACAGTGTTTCTTTTTTATCTCAGGCACATTTTATTGCAAGCTGCACTTTGCACAGCAGAAAAAGAGCCAGAGATATAGAAAGACAGAGGTAATGTGCTTCACTAAGAGTAACTGATCACGGAATAACCCCGATCATGTCTCACTGTTGTTTCATACATCCACTTCTTCCCTTCCCATCACCCAGACCCACGGAGGCAGGGCGTCCTCTCCTGACGGCAGTGACACTTACTCAGCCGTGGGCAGCCTGTACGCTCCGCCTCCAGGTACCCCGAGTTCCCTCCCTAGTCAAGGCCTGCGTGCGGGCGCCGGGCTGCTCGCCGCAGCCCACCGCCTGGTCCGCTGGACGCACGGGGCGGCCCGGGCGGTAGGGGCGCACCTCAGAGAGCACGGGGGCGACTACGTTTTCCTTTACGAGCTCCTGAGCGTGGGGCTCCCGCTGCTTTTTGCGATGCATGAGGTGGTGGGCCAGATTGGTTTGGAGGAGGGCATGCAGCTGCAGGCGTAGCTGGAGGAGCTCCACACCAAACCCACCTCTGGGAGGTCTGCTTCCTCACAGGCTGCTGCTCTCTCTGTCCATGGGCTGATCCCGCCTGACTCAGGGTCGTTTCTAACTGTAGTTGAAGCTGTTCCTTACAGGAATGTCTCAGTCCGCTGTTTGTTGAACTTTTTGTGCTCATTTCATTGTTGGTTTGGACATTAGTTTAGGATCAAGTTGGATTGTTAATTGGACAGTCGTTAGAATGTCATGCCTCTTTAATCACAGTGGTCATGATCTGTTCTGTGTTTTAGCACAGAGCTTCCCAGTCCTGCTCGAACAAAACCTTTTTGATCTCTCTAAAGAGCTTCTTAATTAGCCGATGAGTTACTGGACAAAGTGTAGTGCAGCGAGGGCCCAGGACCATGACGGAGAAATGCAGACCCAAAGGGATTCAGAACTGATCAGACTTTACGTATTAATAAATACGTAATGCTGTTTTGCGTTTGCTTCAGTGGGTTCAATCTTTTAAATGACCAAAAATGAATCTACATAGTGCACTTGACTGGTAGGTTGTGTAAGATAGCGCTAACTGCCTGGTGTGCTTGTGATGAGATTCCCCAACATGGGGAAGGCCCCTGTCATTCAGGACTGCACTTCCTTCCCCTGTGGTGTTGTGTGCAATGCCAATGACAAACAGTTGTGCTTTTGTTAAAAATATGCAATATAATGACTGATATTTGAGAGGAAGTTTCAAACATTGGGATTTAAGATTTTTAACAGTATTACCTGTTTTCAGTGCTGTTTGCAAGTACTGTGTATAATCTTAGACTTTCCAGTGATCATTTCTTCTCGTAGGTGCTTTGCAGTATAGACACAAACTTCTTTTTCTTCTTTCTCTCTTTCTCATCAATCGTCATCTCTCTCTTCCACATCATACATTAGCCTGTTTCAAGTTTCCAATACTCCAACCCCTGATTGGCTGAATCATGACAGCGCAATGGTGATTGGCCTGCCAGAGTCAGGTGATCAGGGTGTTGTGTTTTGCTTTGCATTTGCTGCTGCTACCACAATCACACATTAATCACATCTTCTGAGAATGCAGCATGGGTCTTATGTATGAACGCCTTTGAAAACAGTTTTGCTATGTCATACTGCTTGACATTTGCACGCACTTGTTCCCAAAGCTAACTCATGAATAATTGCACCACTAGGACACACACCCCCCAACAACCCCAACCCACCATCTCCCACCCAACCGTCCAGGCCTGCATGTACAAACACCAAATGCATTTGTGGCCTTCTCTGTAATTTTGCACTTCACTGTTCCACACATCCCATAATGCCCCTCATCTGTTCCTCTGTGTGTGTCCACACGGCGTGACCCCCCCCCCCCCTCCCTCGCCCTCTGTGTCTGTGTCCTGGTGTCACTCTCTCTTCCAGAGGCTGATTTACTATCCAAATCCAACGCCAGACCTCTCGCTTGTTCTGACCTCACTTTTTAACGGATGGTCCTAGTTTTCACACTAAAAAAAATCCTTCAAGGATAAATTTGTTTTGTAAATTTTAGTACTATTTAAACTTTCCCCTACATACCTGTACATTTCACAGTGAAAGACAAATGTTTTTATTAATTTATAAGATTTAAAGCATGTAACTGTTAAATAAATTGATTTTTAATTCAATTTCTGTTTCTGCCTTTTGTTTACCGAATAAGTTATATGTGCAGACCAAAAAACATATTAGAAAGATTACATTATGCATTCATCAAAGCATTTGGGTTATCCACTTGCAATTGATGATTTTCACCAGTCTAATACTGCAGCCAATTAGGTGGAAAGTATGAACAAGCCGACCGGGTGATGAAGCTGTCCGTCTGTGCTGTACTCACTCACAGAACACACGCTGACCTTAAAGAGCACAACCCACTGCTGTTTACACCCACTCCACGTGTGCACACTCACCACCTTTCCCATGTCTCTCTGATATGTACACTGCACTTTCATCATCGTGGCTTTGAAATGTTAGTTTTAGGATACACGGTTCCGTTTGATGAACCGGAACTCTGTGTCCAGCAAAAGTCTCTCTTACTCTCCACACCACACAAGCAGTACATACAATAGACCCATTGCAGATGCGGTTCACACGCTGGCATTCACAGGTTTCTCCTCGGGGTCTTTTCTGTCCGCTGCTCTCCCTTTGGCCTGAGATGTTGGGGCGATAACAAGGTGGAAGGTTCCGGTATAAATCAGTGTGTTATTTTAACATGTTCTCACAGTGTTTTGATTCACTATGTTAATGGCAGTGTTCTGATGGGTATTTAAAAATAACATTATTTAAATGATTCTTACCATCTGTGGTAGGTACTTTTGCTATTACTTCCTGGACAAAGTAATTCCGCTACTTATTACTTCTGTGTTATCTCTAAAACCCGCGCAAATGTAAACCATATGACAAATACAGTGAAGACTAGGAGATCACAGCGCTGTGCACAGCTGTAGTGTATACAGATTAATCTAATGTCCTAGTAATAAATATATTTTAAACATGTTCATATACACAATATTAGCCACTTCAAACTTAATGCAAGTAAGTACCGTAAATTCTTATTTAGTTGGGATCTATAATTATAAGAACCTAAGCTCAGTTACATGACTTGATTAAACAGAAAAGTAATATGGTTACAGTAACCCGCATTATACCCATTTAACCCAATCCAGGTTATCCAGTGATTATGACTGGACTTGTTTTATATATCAGTATCTACAGGCTTCTAAAGTTCACACCCACTGACAGGTTAGCGCTTGAGAAATAAATCCATAATTACCAGTGACATTGTTCAGATTTGTACAGTTTTATTTTCTGTGGTTCAAATGTTTATTGCAGTGTTTTTACTGCAATCAGTTCTGCACACTGCATTGGAAACTGGATATGTCAGTTTTACTTATGTAAATTGTATATGCCATATTTAATTTAATTGGTCATTCGTCAGTTCTTTGTAGTGCAGGGTTGTGGAGCACCTGTGTGCAGGGTCTTACAGGAATGTCCACTTCTCCACACTGGAAGCTTTGGACTCTCTCTTATACTTCTCACACACAACATTTAAAAAAGCTTTTTAACACCATTTTCACTTATTCAGTGAGGCTGTTATATTTTAAACAACAAGATGCATTATTAGAGATGCGTTATTGGAGATTAATTGTCATCTATAAGTAGACTGCTTCTGCGCTCCTTTTATGTGTATTTGTCCAATTGATTTAAGCTCCTCAAATGGGTTAATGTGAATAAAATGGGACATGAATCCTATGCGTGTCTGTACATGGTACAAACAAACACCTTCACATTAAATCTGACATTCTACTCTGACCTCCACATATTCGGTTAGTTTCAGGTCCTGTGTAACAGAATTTAAGAAGAAACGAATTGTTTGTTCTAAATACTTATGAACTGTACAGTACATGTTGGACATCATTACCTAAACAATTCATTAAGGAGGTCCTATCTGGTGTATAGTTTTAAGCCTAAAGAAACTCTGGTATAGGTATGGAGGATGAGTTCATCTGGACATGGCTGTGTCCTCTATGATTAGCTGACTCTGCAGGTTCTCTGTTGTAGTGTGTGTGTATATCTTTGTGTGTGTGTGTGTGTGTGTAGACACATTAGGAGTAAATTCAGGGGCCGAGACAAAGCCCAGCCTGGTCCGGAACCGTGTGCTGGACCCCAACATGGTGGTGGAGAGTCTGCCTGAACAGGAGGGTTCTGACGGTCCAGAGCTTAGTCACACCAGGTTAGTCTCTGCTCAACTTCCGCTGTTTTTCTTAGGTCACCCACTCCACATCCACTATGTAGTGCAGGGCTTTCATGCTTCCGCATGGTGATCAATGCACTTTATAACGCGGCGAACCGCTTTGGAGCCCCAGCCGCAGAATGGTGCTTCTCTCCTCTTCTCTGGCCCTCAGATTTTAGCCCTGATTTGCTAGTCACTGGTATCTGAACAGTCAATGCAGATCTTTTCTACCTACAATCCTTGCAGTCGATTCCTAATTAATTTCCACTCGCACTTTTCATAGTTGTCAGGAGGGCTGACGAGTTAAGTTCCATTAACTGCTTTGGAAAGTATTACATCAACCCAGACTGGGCTTTGATTCAGGGGTACGGGTAGAGCTCCAGCACTGTGGAAGACGTGATGCCACATTTCATTTCCTTCACAAGCTCACATGGTGCATGAGACGGAGTTGGAGTTGGTGAGATTCTTGTTTAGTGATGTGTTCCTGAGAGTGTTGTTTGTGTTGGTGCCTACAGGGCGAAGGGTTCTGATCTACAGGAGACCTCCAGAGAGTCTGAACCACTCAAATCAAAGTGTCTCCAGCTGAACAAAGGTTAACGTCCCTGTCCTCACACACACGCGCGCACACACACTACAAATGGATGAATAGTCCTCTGCACACACTCGCACGCACAAGTTATCAAGGGCACTGCTACTCCTTCTCTGTCCCTAATATCTTATTTTTCTCTTTCCTTAGTTTTGTGTCTTTAATTATGATCATATGTTGCCAACGTGTAGTCTCGGGTCAAATAACACGTCTCTACCTCCCTCCCTGCTTAACTAACCCCCTGCCTTTCTCCCCATTGTGTTCTCTCTCTCTCTCTCTCTCTCTCTCTCTCTCTCTCTCTCTGTCCCTCTCTCTACCTCTCTCTCCCTGTCTCTCTCCCCCGCCCTCCCTCTCTCCCTATCCCCATTGCACTCTCTCCTTGTCTGTCTTCATCACACTCTCTCACCATTCATCTCTTTCTCTCATTCTGTTCCTCTCTTCATACCTCTCTCTGACTCCATTACTTTTATCAGTGGATCTGGGAGAGGCAGGCTAAGGCTAGTACTTCACTATGTCGCTCTTTATCTTGGCTGACAGCTGGTGGCCTGAATGTTTTGTTCAGTCACATATGCAGATGAACAGCAGCTGGTCAGCTTATGTGCTTCAAAGCTGCTGTATCACCCTCAGGAATATAGAAAATATCACAATATGGAGAATATCAGGGTATAGAGAATAGACTTGTTAACAAACACTTTCATCAACATCACCTATGCTTATGATGGTTTCTTTTATGTCATGTGGTTTTCTCCAGTTTTTCCTTTTTTTCTCTCTCAAAATATATCACTGGCTGTCCTGCTAAACTGAGGAAGCTAATGTGTCTTTTCTGCAGTGGATCACTCCCATGCCAAAGGAGGAATCTCCAACAGGACCATTAGCTGGAAGAGGAAAATCAAAACTAGTAAGAATCTCTCTCTCCCTCAGTTTCTCTCTCTCTGCACACCACACATTTCATATTCATTCATGCTTAGAGTAATACTGGATTAAAGTCTATTAAATCCATTGCACATACTCTATTTATAGATGTTAATACAGATTTAAGTCACATCTGACCATGAGCACAGAATTATTAATCCCTCAACCATTTTAATTACATTTTCACAGTTTAAAAGTTTTGGCCTGGAACAGGCAGCCACTTGCATTACACAGACACCCTCTGCCTTTCTAGGGTGCTATTGGACTCACTCTTATGTCATTTTACACTTTTAGACTAAATCACAATAATGGGTTGTTTTATGACAGACATCTTTCTTGTAAACTCTTCAGAGTTTGACAGTGGTTATTAGATTGCAAATCCTTCCCCTATCCACTAGAGGGAGTTGTTGTTATGTCCTTTAAGTCAGTTTAAAAATTAAACACAAAAAAGGACTAGTCTATGATCTTCATAGGTTATAAACTATGTAGCCTAGGTCGTGTACAGCCTGGTATATACCTTGAGAAAGACAACATGTCATTTAAGTGAATCTGAGTGACTGTATATTATTTTGTCTGTGGTAATATAATTGTAATCCATCAAATCCATCTCTGAGTGTTGTTCCCATCTTGCAGCGCTGCCCCTGATCTTCGTCAAGACGTTCGACCACAGCCAAGTAGCAGAAGATAACGACGTTCTCTTAGAAGAACATTCAGAGTTTGAGGAGATACATGCACCCGTATGTTTGTTGAATGCCAAATACCCAGCGGTCATAACAGAAAAAGGCTTTTTCCTGTTCATTTCATTCGTTCATTTCATTCGTTCATTTGTTTGTTCATTCATGTGGTCATTCATTCAGTCATTCAGGTATTAATGTATCTAGTTTGCACATTAAAACTAGTTATATGGGATTTTTTCCTCATTTATCAAACAAAAGCTATATTTTGTGTTGTCTGTTGATTTCATGATTCTGCAGGACACTCCAGCAAGGCCCGAGGAGCAGGCAGCTGCCCCACAGTGCCCCCTACAGGAGGATCAGCAACAGCCAACCCTGGCCACATTTGCCCGCTACCGCCCTCATGGAATTCTTGCCACTCTGACACCCAGCTCCCTGTGCCCAGAAAAGCCCACCAACTACATGACCCCTCCCTTAGAGACGACCCCCTCCCTAGAGAAGCCCCCCAGCTACACGACCCTCTGCTCGGAGAAGCCCTCCTATGACACAACCCCCTCCCTAGAGAAGCAGACCTCACTCTCCCCTAAAAAGAAGCTGATTCTGTCCTCGTCGGAGAAGGACAGACTGCTGAACTGGGACATATCCACTCCTGGAATGTTCTCGGCAGCGCCGGCGGACACAGGTGAACCGAGAAGTGACGTCCAGATGGGCGAAAGACCCGAGAACGTCACGGAGCCTCAGAGCGATGCTCCGGCCCTTGTGGAGCACGGCTCCGTCCCGCCTGAACCCAGCCGGCCCTCTCTGCTCTCGGGCTTCCAGCTGTGGGCGAGCGCCTTGCGGAGGTCCTTATCCGGTGCAGGAAACAACTCCCGATTGGCCAAAAAGGTGCGCCCCCTCCGAGCCAGGCCACTGTCTGAGAGCTCCCTCTGTGGAGCAGCCTCCCTGACCCCGGGGGAGGCCGAGGGACGGCGCGTTAGGGCGGCTACTGAAGGAAGCCAGTTCAGAGCGAGGACACGGAGCGAGATCACCACCATGCTGGAGCAGGTGACGCTCAGCTCCAAGCCACCAGGGGGCTCCATGGATGACATGGCCTCCTTGCAGCGTCGGAAGCTCAACTTCTTCTCCTCACTCCGGCTGAAGAGGCATGAGGGGCAGGATAGACCTGAGACAGACGACCAAACGAAGCATATTTTGGCCGTCCTCTCCAAATTCAGGAACAAAGGTGTGAACAGGGGAAATCCTTCATAAATAGCTCCATCTTTGTTGTGAACACACAGATGAGTCCTGGACTATATGATGTCTTATAGCTGTAATGCAATTTAGGCTGAGTTTAAATCTTGGCATGTGTAGCCGATGCCACAGCAGTAATTCAGTCCTGGAGGCGTTTCCAGCACTATGTGCAGCTGGGAATTTACCCTCAGAACTTCCATAAATTCATGCAACCATGTGACTGAGATTACAGTCCACTGCACACAGATTGTGCAAACTGTGAGGGGTCTAAATAACAACCCTTGGTATCCTTTGTAAGCATGTTCACAGTATTGTGTATAAACTTGCTTAGCAGGCTCTAAGCTCAGTTTTTTGCCAGCACACACTGCATAAGGGGCCATTCAAGGGGCCAGTCATATACATGGCCAAACCATTCAAGCATATTAGGATATATATATATATATATATATATATATATATATATATATATATATATATATATACTGGTTCCTGGGTATAGCGGTGCTGACTGGTTCCTTCCTCCTTGTTCAAATGGGCTCTGTCGTGTGTTGTGTTCATAGCTTCTTCACAGCAGCAGCAGAAACAGGGGGAGGACAGCTACTCTTCTGACGACGAAGACGCGGAGTGTGACAGGCACAGGGTAAAGACCACCTCTAATACGAGTGACCGAGCCTCCTACACTCACACACTAGCACTGATCTGATGAACATCATCTCACACCAGAAACGGGGTGGATTTTGTCATGTTTTAATTGGTGACTGTACGCCTGGGTGACCAGCCTTGCCCATCTCTGCGTGGGCGGTGTTCTCTTTCAGCCCGTTACAGAATGAACATACAAAAACTATATTTTCAAGATGTCACATATTGACCCTGAAAGCAGTTGGAGGTGCATATCCAGTGAATACCCTCATCTCCGAGAGTCTGTGCACACACTCGGTATCACTAGTGACCTGAACCCCCACCACCTCTACACCCCACCAGTCCAACAATGTTGAGGTCGGATTTGAGGAGTACTCCTTGCTAAATATTTGTGTATTGTGCCATTTTTTTTCTCCGTATGTTTCTATATCTGTTGCGGCATGCTGTGACAGGCTGAAGAGGAAGACTCTGAGAGACGGAGGAAGAACCAGGAGAAGCAGCTCCTCCAGCAGAACAAGCGAGAACAGCTGAAGCGACTCCACAGGGCTCAGGTACAGACCTCCACCCGCACCACCCGGGTAGGGTGTGTCGTGCTGGGGCTGACGGTTTCTGCTGGTGCGCACAGGTGATCCAGAGGCAGCTGGAGGAGGTGGAGGAGAAACAGAGAGTCCTGGAGGAGAATGGTGTAGCTCTGGAGAAGCTCCTCAGAGGAGAGAGCGGTCAGAAACAGCTCCGTCTTCACCTCAACACTCAACACTCCTTCCTGCTCACTCACATGTGGTTGCACCGGTTAAACCACCTTTTCCATTAGTTTGCCTAAGAAGGGAATATTTGAAATTGGTCTATAAGTGATGAGAATAGAGGGGTGACCTTTCTTCAGGAGAGGCCTGATAATAGCTGTTTTAAGATTTTAAGACTGAATACTTTTCTTGTTCAAGTGGCTGAATGCCCAGAATCTCCCTTAAACCTTATCCAAAAATGTACAAAAAATGGTGGGTAGAGGATCGTCTTTAGTAAGTGATTTATGGTTGATCAACAAGACCTTGCTGTAGACTGTCAGATCGATGGCCAAGTGATGATCACTATGCTGTCTTGAATGGAACTTTATGTATATTTGCAGTGTGTGGCAGCCTTTCAGTTGTGATGAAGAGACATTTAGGTTTTCTTATCTTCTTTATGATGGTTAACAAAATTTCATAAGTAGTAGTAGATTAATTAAAATTCTTGGTTGCCACAGGGGGGAGTCAGCGTGAGGAGGAAAGGATGTATAGTGGTCAGTGTGAAAGTTGCCTCTGAATCGTCAATGAATGAGTCATTTTGTGCCAGAGAATCATTTGGGCTGAGGAGTCAATGCTGTTCCATGAATCTCAGCTAGTCACACGTGCTTCTCTACAGCCGTTGTGCACCATACGTCTGTTGAGTAAAGTGAGATCTGTCAGTCCAATGTGTTGAAAGATGGTTTGATGGTACAACTAATTTATTGGTTTTTTTACTTTTGGTTTTTGTAAATTTTTGTATAGGAAATTCTGCTTGGATAGCAGCGGCATTCTCTGTGGGTTCCTCTTCATGTAGCGATGAATAGAAATATCAATTATAAAGACAAAGTACTAGTTCTTAATACATCTTTACAAGTGAGAGTAATTTAAGAGAAAATGTAAACTCACCCACTCGAAAAATGAATTAATCTATTTCTAAATCGTGTTGAAGTTTTAAATCATCTGTAATTAAAGGAAGTCTTTTTGCACGGTGAGGAATGCAGTCTTAGCCACTTTTCTGCAGTGCTGCTGAACAGAGCCACTTCAGTGGGAGGTCTCCGGATAGCCTTGGTGAGGCGCACCCATTATGACTGAACTGTTACGTGCTGTCTGTTTTTTCCCTCCACACATTGTAAAGCAGGAGAAAGCCACAAGGTTTCTGTGTGAAGTTGTTCAGATAGGCTTGTAACGTATGAAGTGGGTTTGTTTGTGAACTTCCTCCCCTACCTTGCCATCTTTGTGCCATGTAAGAACTTCCTGGCCTCCTGCCGCTGCTTCAGTGTAAGGGGTGGCTGGGGTTTTTTTGTTTTTTGTTTTTTGTTTTGTTTTTTTGTTTTTTGTAAGAGGGCAAAATTAGACATTCAAATAATAGCAATTTGCATTCAAACCAAATAGGCATTTAGAGTGTAAATTGTACTGAAATGACTGCAGAGGTAATGGCTCCTGTAAATAGGCAGGAAAGAGGAAAAGTGGTCCAAAATGGTCTGAAAATGTGACGCTTCGTTATTTTAGCGAATGTTGATATACGTGGGGGTTATTAAAGCCCACACTTCTTCCTGATGAAAACACACTAACCATGCCTGTCTGGGTAATGAGTTTATAATCACAGTTCTGAAAGCCACCGTGTGTTATCAGAACAGTACATTGAATTTTAACATCTTGGCGGGTGAGTGGAGCATCATTTCTGTTCCTCTGCTCACTAATGTCCTTCAGCTTTTTAGCTGTTGCATGTTCTGCGTGGATTTGGGGACTTTTGCAGTAAACGAGTGTGCGGCTGGCGGCCGGCGCTACGCCCCCCCCATCACCTGGGATTCCTATTACATGTAGACATTCTGTCATGTTTAATACAAAATCGAGAAGATTCTTTATCATAAATTAAGCATATGTTTTGCTGGTGCACAGGGGCAGAGTAGGCCCTGGGGCAGGATTAGCACAGGGGTAAGATAGGTACGGGGGCAGGATTAGCACAGGGGTAAGGTAGGTACGGGGGCAGGATTAGCACAGGGGTAAGATAGGTACGGGGGCAGGATTAGCACAGGGGTAAGATAGGTACGGGGGCAGGATGGGCACAGGGGTAAGATGGGTACGGGGGCAGGATGGGCACAGGGGTAAGATAGGTATGGGGGCAGGATGGGCACAGGTGTAAGATAGGTACGGGAGCAGGATGGGCACAGGGGTAAGATGGGTACGGGGGCAAGATTCACTCGTTGATAGGCTGTTAATGGTGGTCCTTATAATAATAATAATAATAATAATAATGTTACCCTTCTTGTTCTCATCACTATTATTATTACACAAATTTACCCTTAAAAAACAAAAAAAAAGTGAACACATAATTTCTCAGATTTCTCACATCCAGAATGTCTCTTCAAGTATGATCTGTGTCTTGAGTGTTGTGTGTGTCTCAGGTGTAATCTGATGTTTCCATATTTCAGAGGAGCCCTCTGAGGATGACGAGGCAGAGCTTCAGCAGACCTGGTTCAATATGGTGCTGGAGAAGAACAGACTCGCCAGATATGAATCGGAGCTGGTGATCTTGTAAGTGGCTGTGCGCTGTGTGAGAGGCTTGGCCTGCGTGTATAGTGCTGTGCTTGACCTGCGTGTATAGTGCTGTGCTTGACCTGCGTGTATAGTGCTGTGCTTGGCCTGAGTGTATAATGCTGTGCTTGGCCTGAGTGTATAATGCTGTGCTTGGCCTGAGTGTATAATGCTGTGCTTGGCCTGAGTGTATAATGCTGTGCTTGGCCTGAGTGTATAATGCTGTGCTTGGCCTGCGTGTATAATGCTGTGTTTGGCCTGCGTGTATACTGCTGTGCTTGGCCTGCGTGTATAATGCTGTGCTTGGCCTGCGTGTATAATGCTGTGCTTGGCCTGCGTGTATAATGCTGTGCTTGACCTGTGTGTATAGTGCTGTGCTTGGCCTGAGTGTATAATGCTGTGCTTGGCCTGCGTGTATAGTGCTGTGCTTGGCCTGCGTGTATAGTGCTGTGCTTGGCCTGCGTGTATAGTGCTGTGCTTGGCCTGCGTGTATAGTGCTGTGCTTGGCCTGCGTGTATAGTGCTGTGTTTGGCCTGCGTGTATAGTGCTGTGTTTGGCCTGCGTGTATAGTGCTGTGCTTGGCCTGCGTGTATAATGCTGTGCTTGGCCTGCGTGTATAATGCTGTGCTTGGCCTGCGTGTATAATGCTGTGCTTGGCCTGCGTGTATAATGCTGTGCTTGGCCTGCGTGTATAGTGCTGTGCTTGACCTGCGTGTATAGTGCTGTGCTTGACCTGCGTGTATAGTGCTGTGTTTGGCCTGCGTGTATAGTGCTGTGCTTGGCCTGCGTGTATAATGCTGTGCATTGCCTACAGTGCCCAGGAACTGGAGCTGGAAGACAGGCAAAGTCGGCTTCAGCAGGACCTCAGACGCAGGATGGCCATTGAGGGTGAGAGCACACACACACTCGCGCACACTCTCTCTCTCTCTCTCTCTCTCTCTCTCCTTCCCCCCTCATTCTGCATCTGTCTCTTTGTCCGTCTGTCTGTCTCTCTCAATAGTTCTGCCTATCTCTCCCCCTCTGGCTTCTTCATAGATTCATACTGTTGGTGTGTAAGAACCTTCACTGGTTTTGACAATATATGTTGCATACAGTATCATTTAAATCTACCACTCCTTTTGTATTTAATTTTTTATCTTGGTAACATCATGGTTGGATTTTTGTACTTGTCCCACAGATGGTTTTTTTTTAACAGGAAGGAAGGAATACGTATTTGCTGCTTGTGCTTTTCAGTCCATCCACATCCCTAAATGAATACAACACATACAAGTGTTACAATTCTTTTCTTGCCATCCGTGTGGAAAACCTCTTTTGGTATGGAAAATGAGCTTATAAAAGGGTTTATCTGAGCTCGCCAGAATGGCGTCCTACACCAGTGTCTCTAGGTTAATGCAAATCACGTGTTGCTGGTTTTGCATGTTCGCTGCAGCTGAGGAAGGTGATAGAATCTTCATTTGCAAGTCAATGGTTGGTCCACTGCCTCTAGGAAACAAGTTTATTTTTGTTCAAAACATGCGGATATGGGTGAGGTGTTCACTCTTTTCCAGAAGTGTAATATTATTAGTTTGGAAATGGACACTGCAGCACTGATTTAATTGTGCGTAGATACGCTCAGACATATATTTACAGAACAAACTTGCACAACATTCGTAACTCTTTCATGGTGTGCCTCCTGGTTCAGACTGTGAGAAGAGTGCAGGGGAGCTGGTGGAGGAGCAGGCCCTGCTGGTTGAGGTGATGAAGGTGGTGGAAGAGAGGGACCAGCTGGTGGAGCTCCTGGAGGAGCAGCGGCTGCAGGAACGAGCTGAGGACCGCGACCTCGAGAGCCTCATCCTGTCCAAGGGTTACCAGTTTCACTGGGCCTGAGGGACTGGCCTGCACTGGCACCAAATGGGCTTTCAGGGACCAGGGCTGCTCAAGGGCGCCCCCTTCCTGTGTGTATCAATTCAGCTGTCACTTCTTGAGACATTTCCTAGATACAACCTAAGCCTGTGATCATCTATCATAAGAAATGTAAATAATGTGTGTGCTAATCTTAATCTCCAAACTAAATCCTAGATATTCACTCCTACCCTGAACCATGATGTGAAGACTCTCCGTAGGGTGGGTTTCTAACTCGTGCACCTACTGTACAGGCTGACGGGACGTACTTCCATTTTTACTGAGCTAAGCACTGACTGAAACAAACGCCTTTACATACTGACTTGCAGCTAAAGAATGTCATTTTTGTGCAGTCATGGTTGTCTTTCTAACAAACTGTTCCAACACAAACACTGCTGCCTTCCTGCTGTGTTCAATGAGATAAATCATTTAAAAAATCTCAAACTATAACCTGTATTTATACATGATGGCTTTATTTTATTTAAACTCTTAAATTTATTTAAAAGAACCATTTAGTCCCACTCAGAGAGCACAAACACTAACGTAAACACTGAACACTTCATCCAATATTTTTTTGTTGACTGCCACCTGGGTGCAATAACACTGTATGTAGTGCTCCGAATGTTCAGGGCTGAATGCTTTGTACGTTTGACGTTCCGTCCCTTAAATGTATAACTTAATTCCTTTACGTGTTCGATGTTTGCTCAGATGTAATATCAACATTGTTCTTTTATTGACCAAAGTGTGTCTAATGTTTCACAAATATCTTGATCTAGGCTACTGACTTTTTATGATTAGTCATTACAGTTTTGTCACTACAAAAAAGGTCTATTCACGCACTATGGAAGCAATGTTATGAACTGTGTACTCAAATAACACAGCCAAATGTTTTATTATTTAATAAAGAAACATTGCTTATAATTAGTTTTGGTTGTATATTTTGTTTGTTGTTTTAAGAAGATGATTACATGTGACCAATCACCTGTTCCATAGACTTAATATGCACAATACTAAGCAAATCACCTGAATCAGTTGATGCTCTTCTGAACAGTGTTACAAATGTGACTCCATCAGTATGAAGTATTGACCATGGAGAAATACTGCAGTCCAGCTCTGGAAGAGAAAACGGAACATGTGTGGTGAAAAAGCAAATCTCACATTTATAATGAAATCTACAAAGACTCCTGTGAGTTTACACAAAGGGAGACAGTGGTTTGTGTTTTTCAACATTAACAACTGCCGTTGGGCCAACTAACCCCCGACTCTGAAGTGGTATTGTCTGAATGATTTAATGAGTTTGTATCTTTATTCATGCTATAAATCATATATCCAAAAGGGCAATACTTCCACCATCAGCAGTAAGGCTGTGTCCATAGCCTCCCTGTGTAGAAATAACAGTTAAAATCTGTAGTTTGTTTGTTTTTTTAACAAACTCTTATCTGACATTCTACACCATTTCAGATATTACCTGCAGACTACTTTGTCCCCACTTTGCCAACCTACTTTGTAAAACATAAAACTAATTTGTTATATTCTGCTAATGGTGGACATATTTTTTATATCCATCTTTAGTCATTTACTTAATTTTGTACATATTATACTTTCATTTTATGTGCCTGTTAACTTCTATGTTTTTCAGTTACATTTTTAACTTGAAAAATGTGTCTTGTCAGATTAGTTACACCTGCTTTTGGCCTAATCCAATATCTTGAGCAGCTGTGTCTCTCCCACAAGATGGCGGTGGTCCTATTGACTCCCTGTCAACATCAGGACGACCTGGCGTGTCCAAGCATCCTACAGCTGAATAAAGGAACCATGGAGATTGTTTTATTTGCAGGGGACTTTTAACTCTAGAGCCATCAAACCATCAGAACTAGGTGGTCTAATGGACCTTCGTCTCAGTTTTAGTAGTCAAAGCAATCACTAAATCAGCATTCTGTCATCTCAGAAACAAACACAAGAGTTTTTGGTGTCAAAACAAGACCTTAAGGGTCGATGGCTGCTGTAATGGCGTGCTTACAAGTCTTCCTGAAATGACAGTCAAAAAACCCAGTTGGTTTACAGTACAGCTGCCAGACTACTCACCAGAAGTCAAAGAATGGAACACAAGCTGTCTTAAATATTAACCTTGGCTCCCACTTACAGCATTACAGTAATCGAACGGCTGGTGTGTGTGTGTGTGTGTGTGTGTGTGTGTGTGTGTGTGTGTGTGTGTGTGTGTGTGTGTGTGTGTGTGTCCTTTTGGTTTTAGTGTACACACAATCAACACTAAACACGCAAAAGTGGTACTTGTGTACTTCGATTTATTTTCTCTTCAACCGTTACTGAATTTCCAATCCCCCAAACTTCTACATTTTAAGCAAGACTGAAAGCTTATCTATTCAGTTTACCTTTCAGCGAGGTTTAAGACACTATATTCCAGGTACTGGGCCGTTTACTCTTCAATTTATACTTTTGTTAACTTTTAGTTATGCATTTTTGTTTAAATACATTTGTAAAACACCGTCATGAATGTATATGAATAATGCCACATGAACTTGCCTTAAATTTATTCAAATTAATGTGCATTCTATTAATTAAAGATAATATCTGACAGTGTGCTTCGGTTTATTTATTAATAAGTATGAAATGCGTTACGCTGGTCTTCAGTAGTGAACAGTGCCAGACGTCAGCAGACAGTAAGACCGCCATAAAGCCCTAATGCCCTAAAGCCGAGCATAGGTGTTCCTGTGTTCGGAACCACCGGAGGAGGAGACGCACTTTGGAAAAGGGGGCGGAGCCTCCATGATCCTCGCTGGAAGCTCGTGTCTGGGGGCGGGGCTAATTTGTGGAATTCCGTTTCCGTTCTAATCCACTTTTTTCCCCCCGATCGGTCAGGGTGTAAAAAAATAAATACATATTAGGCTAAATTTGTTATTTGCTTTGTTTTAAAGAAATATTCGTAATGGCGTCTTCCCCACAGAAGTCTCCATCCTCTCCTAAGTCGCCGTCTCCAATGTCGCCGTCCTCGAGAAAAAAAGATGACTCGTTTCTTGGGAAACTTGGTGGAACTTTGGTGAGACGGAAAAGAGCGAAAGAAGGTAGCAGACCAAACCCTATCACCACTTTATTATTACTGTAAAACATTCGTGAAGTTCAGGCCGCCTTCTTCTCCAGACCAAAACTACTGAACGTTTGTGCGCTTTCCAGGCGGGCGTCTCCGCACTATCATGAACGCCTTTCTGCAAAGTTACCTCCAAACTCTTAAAATTAAAGACACTGTTGTCTACAAAGCGATTTCTCGAGTGAGAAAACTAACGATAACGATGATTAACGTACCACTAACCCTTAAGTTTGACAGGTATTGATTAGCCAAGCAGAATCTGTGAAATGTCTGACCAAACGGTTCCGCTGTTGTACTGTAACTGCAGCCTGCGGGCATCGTTACTGCCGTAACCGCAGACGTTACCACACCTAGGACGACTAGAGTCCTTTAAACCTCTTTGAGTAGCGCACTAAGCGTGTTTTGACCGTTTTCGTGCCATCGCGAATTGTTTTTTTTGTCCTCTTTAAGTTGTGTAAAGTCTCTTGGGTTGGGTCCAGTGAGTTGACGTGGTAGGGTTATACTGTAACCATGTAAGGTGTGTCAACTGCGTGACCTGAAAACGCTACGATTCAGTAACGCAAACCCCGCATCACGTGACGCAAACTGAAAAGATCGTTCTAGATCTGGTGCTATAATAATAATAATAATAATAATAATAATAATAGCATTGCTTTTCGAGAATTGGGTTTACTAAACGACAAAGTTCTGGACGTGGCACCTAAAATTCTAAAGTACAAAATCAAAGAAAATGAGGAAATGCATACAGATCAAGATCTGAACGTATAAACGTGTGTGCATCCTCGTGTTTCTATTTGCCACAGTACTGTAACTCCGAGCGCGTTCTCCCCTTCCTCTGCTGGTGAAATAGGGCTCACAAGCTGCATTGTGCTTCAATCTCTATTTGATTGTTCCAGGTACTGTAAATCTAATAAGCACCCTGTCACGCTTAACTGACACGAGTTAGTTTTACGAGCAAGAGCCAGATCAGGTGGGGGGCGTCTGGTATGAAGGGAGAGCGAGTGTGTGTGTGTGTGTGTGTGTGTGTGTGTGTGTGTGTGAAGGACAGTGAGGAATGGGCTGTGGGCCGTTCTGTTCAGGTAGGATATATTTTCACCACGTCATTCACTTCAATTCCACTCTGTCGTGCATTGTCCAAAAAAAAGCGTCGTTCACTAATCCCAAGGTTGCACTTTTGCAAACAGCCATCAGTCCGAATATTAAAAACCCCGTTTTGACGTCGCTCCGGGGACGGCATCGCTTCTTATCTCTTGTCCTAGTCGTCCAGCGAGAAGTCGAATTGCATCCGCCACTTTGCTGCGCTCGTGGGTGCAGCTGCAGGGGTAAAGTCGCGCGCGTGTGCGGAGCGGGCGGATTGTTTTGCACGCGCTCTTCTCGTGGCGGGGCGGCAGCTGCACAGCTGCGGGGGAGAGCGGGTGTTGATTGCTAGGATGTCGTCGTCCTCGGCGGGCGGTGCTTCGCGATCCTGCGCAGGATATTCACTCCGACGAAGGCATTGCTGGATATAGCAGTGGTGCATGCTGGGTATTGGCAGGGGTGAAGCTCTCGCAACCTTCGCATGCGTTATTGATGGGGGGGGGGGGGGGGGCTCAAATGTGACATTATGACATTATTGTGCAGAGGTTTGAATGAATTATTGGTTGTGTACAGACTCCTAGAGTGGTGGTTTTTGTTCTTCATGATGACTCCGTGATGAAGGCTGACTTTTTGTGAACGTAATGGTTAAAACATTTTTTGAGTATTATTAGTTCTACTGTCTTTCATTTGTTTCTTTTGGTCACGTGTCATGTCCTGTGTGGTGTTTCACAGTGTCGGAGCTGCAGGAGGAGGGCATGAACGCTATAAACCTGCCCCTGAGCCCTACGCCATACGAGCTGCATCCCGAAGACACCATGCTGGGTACGGCAGCCTCACCGCCCACACACACACACACACACACTCGCTCTACCACAGCCCCCTGCTTTACATCCCTGGGTCAGAAATTACTGCTCCAGTACGCCTGACCCAGCTCAGCCCTTTGTGAGTTAGGTCTGGCACGTTGGAGGAAGGATCTAAAATCTAAACTGTGGCCTAACCCCAACTGTGCATGGCGTGCAGTCGTCATACCGTCCAATATCTACGTTTTCCTTCTCCAACAGAGGAAAACGAGGTGCGCACCATGGTGGACCCCAACTCAAAGAACGACAGCAAACTACAGGAGCTCATCAAGGTCGGGATAAGAGACCGCGTGACTTGGGCTGGTGGTCACAGCACTGCCGACTGTGGCCGACGCCAGCGTTGTGGTTGGGTTAATGTTTTGATGTCTTGTTCAGGTGCTGATTGACTGGGTTAATGACGTGCTGGTGGGTGAGAGGATTATTGTGAAGGACCTGGCAGAGGATCTGTACGATGGGCAGGTTCTGCAGAAGCTCTTTGGTGAGGCTTGTTTGTTTGCTTCCACCTCAACAACTCCTCCCACAACCAGCTCGTAATTGTTTAGAAATAACAGGCCCTTATCTTTGGTTAATTTTCAACTGGATTTAAAGAACTCTTATATACCCCCCCAACAACTCAAATATCAATGACATAACAGTCCATGTGGACATCTCTAACTTTCAACAGCGTTCACTTTATTATATTTCCCTTTATTTTCCTTGTTATACTGTGTCTCTTCGTCCTGTGCTATTTGTCATTTTGTTTATTGTCCTGTTGCTCTTCCCCTATTCCTGTCTTTGTTGATCTGCTGTCTTCTGTCCTGTTTGTCCTCGGTCCATTGCCGTGTCCTTCCACACGCACCCCGCTACTCCAGAGAAGCTGGAGGGCGAGAAGTTGAACGTTGCGGAGGTGACGCAGTCCGAGATTGCTCAGAAGCAGAAGCTTCAGACGGTTCTGGAGCGAATCAACGAGGCCCTCCGAGTCTCGCCCAGGAATGCCAAGTGGAACGTTGACTGTAAGCCTCTCCAAACTTCAGCCTGCCCTTGAGCACGAGAGACAAAGGATAAGACTGACAGAG
The DNA here is from genome assembly GCF_052324685.1 of Brachyhypopomus gauderio. NCBI lineage: Eukaryota > Metazoa > Chordata > Actinopteri > Gymnotiformes > Hypopomidae > Brachyhypopomus > Brachyhypopomus gauderio. The sequence goes on along the minus strand of NW_027507186.1, from coordinate 16,598 downwards.
CCAGGGAGGGAGAGAAGATTTTTGCTTTCTGACCTTTGATAGTAAAACATTCCTTGCGTGATTTTGTAAGATGGCAGCTGTGATCAAAATGGCAGTACGACAGTGAAAGGTCTGAAAGCTTTGTGTACCGTCAAAGGTTTAGTGTTGCTTTTTAAAGCTTAGAGACGCAGGTAAAGGTTTAGCGTTGCTTTTTAAAGCTTAGAGAAGTAGCTAAAGGTTTAGCATTGCTTTTTAAAGCTTAGAGAAGCAGGTAAAGGTTTAGCATTGCTTTGTAAAGGCCAGAGTAGCAGGTGAAGTTGATGTAGCGATCAGCTCTCTTGGGATTTGGCACTTTCAGTTAGCTGAAGCAGAGAATGGAAGCCTTTCAGGTCGATAAGCTGCGGTCTCGATTTTATGGGTCAGAGCAGTTTAACAAGCCTATTGATTTTGTATTAAATGGAGGCGATTAGTCAATCTGCTGATACCCATCATACCAGTAATCCTGGCAAAGGCCCAGGCGTCTTAAGTACAGAGGGTTCTGGATGCCAGCGATGCCCCACCTGAACATGTCTCATCAGGATGACTTTCTGAAAGGAACCAATGCTAACGCAGTTAGATGGGCTACAGTCACATAACCACACACTACTAATTACTACTAATTAATTAATGACCTGTTAATTAATTGTTGTCAGCTTATGTTTGCAGCATGTGCTCAGAAGCTTCTAACAGTACCTCCCACCAGTACAACACCTCCACTGCGGTACTGTAGCTGGACTGGAGTGGACTCAGAGATGTCACTAGTGGTTAATTGTTTTTGTCTAATCTCAGAAAGAATTCACATAAACCAGGAATTCCCTCCGCAGTTCAGCTCCTCCCCCTCCGAGCTGTGAGAGGGGTAATAAGCACCTGCGTTATCTCACAGGATCCTTGTTCAGTTGTCAAACACATGTAATCGGTGTCAGTCAGGTCACGAGTCACTAACTTTAGATGTTTCTCTCCTCCGTACCGCGTTAGCGGTTCATGCTAAGAGCATAGTGGCCACCCTCCACCTGTTGGTGGCGCTGTCACAGCACTTCCGAGCTCCCCTGCGCCTGCCCGACCATGTGTCCATCCAGGTGGTGGTGGTCCAGGTACGTACCCTCACCGTCACCACCATTTATACCTCGATACCTCAGTGGGAGTTAAGTCTTTTTGGCTAGCACAACCTCAAAGTCTTCATAATATTTTGTGCCCACCGTTTGTAAGTGACTGGGTGCGTATATCATGCGTGTATTGTGGAGTTTTTCTGAGAAGCTCCAGGTGGTTGCCGGCAGGGGTAGACATTCCAGGTTCAGAAAGTAAAAGTCCTCAATATTTTGCTCAGGTGTTGATTCCACTAATTTTACCTTGCTTGCACTACTTAGAAAATCCAGCAAGCTTGAGTAAAATCCTGGGAAGGAGTTTTACTTTCTGAACCTGGAATGTCCACCACTAGTTGCCGGCTTTACATGCCTTGTTCCTAAGTGCCATTAACCAAAATGTTCCCATCCGGCCAGAAACGGGAGGGAATCCTGCAGTCTCGGCAGATTCAGGAGGAGATCACCGGCAACACAGAGTTAGTGTCTCTTGTAGTTTTACATTTTGTGTGTGTGTGACACATGGATCTATCTGTGGAACATATGAGTGACATATGGTACTGGTGTATGTTTCTGTAGACTAAGTCCTGTGTACAAACCTCATACTAGACTTTGTTCTATGCCTTGTTCTCTGAATCTTGCACGTGCGTGTGCGCACACACACACACGCTTTTTAATGTCAACCAGTGATGACGAATATGATATTTGTATTTCTGTAAACATAAAATTAGTGTTCGATGTGATCATAATGAAATGTGGTTAGCTCTGAATAGCACCCTCAGCCACAGGAGTGTGTGGTGAGGCGTGACCTGTTGGGTGTGCGCAGCCCTCCAACACTTCTGACGAGCTGCAGGTGTTTCTTTGAAGCAGACTTGGCCCGGGTGGTGGTGTGTGGGTTTGGATCGCCTTTCCCGAAGAGAGTGTTCAGTCTCATGAATGTGGAGCACTTTGATTGTGTGATGAAACAAAGTGATCAAACTGACCCTTTTTGTCATAATCATGAAAATAGCTGATGGTCTTGGGATCTTGAAAGTCCCAAGGCAGCTGGGGAAGTAAGTGTGTGTGTGTGTGTGTGTGTGTGTGTGTGTGTGTGTGTGTGTGTGTGTGTGTGTGTGTGTGTGTGTGTGTGTGTGTGTGTGTGTGTGTGTGTGTGTGTGTGTGTGTGTGTGTGTGTATTGGGGGGGGGTCCAGACAGCTGGCTGGAATGCTCTACCTTTCTGTCTGTGTCCCATGACCACATGTCTGTGTTTGGAATGAGCTGATGTCTCTCTTGGGCTTCCTCCACAGGGCATTGTCAGGCAGACATGGTGAGTGTGGAAGACCTCATTACACTCCACAGCACACAGCCAAAAGAGTTTCTTTTAACGCGCGTTCTTTTAAATGGTGCTTTCTCTCGGCAGAGCGTGATGCGTTCGACACGTTATTTGACCACGCGCCTGATAAGCTGAGTGTGGTGAAGAAGGTAGGCCACGCCTCCTCCTCATCATCACCTGAGTGCTGGTGGCACTGGCACAAGCTAACGGCACAAACAATGTCTGTTTATCTGTGTACAGACTCTCATCACCTTCGTCAACAAACACCTGAACAAGCTGAACCTGGAGGTGGCTGAACTGGACACTCAGGTATGAACAAGGGGTAGAGACAGGTGAGCTAGGGTATGCAGGTGTGGATCTGTACTAGAGACAGGTGAGCTAGGGTATGCAGGTGTGGATCTGTACTAGAGACAGGTGAGCTAGGGTATGCAGGTGTGGATCTGTACTAGAGACAGGTGAGCTAGGGTATGCAGGTGTGGATCTGTACTAGAGACAGGTGAGCTAGGGTATGCAGGTGTGGATCTGTACTAGAGACAGGTGAGCTAGGGTATGCAGGTGTGGATCTGTACTAGAGACAGGTGAGCTAGGGTATGCAGGTGTGGATCTGTACTAGAGACAGGTGAGCTAGGGTATGCAGGTGTGGATCTGTACTAGAGACAGGTGAGCTAGGGTATGCAGGTGTGGATCTGTACTAGAGACAGGTGAGCTAGGGTATGCAGGTGTGGATCTGTACTAGAGACAGGTGAGCTAGGGTATGCAGGTGTGGATCTGTACTAGAGACAGGTGAGCTAGGGTATGCATGTGTGGACCTGTACTAGAGACAGGTGAGTTAGGGTATGCAGGTGTGGATCTGTACTAGAGACAGGTGAGCTAGGGTATGCAGGTGTGGATCTGTACTAGAGACAGGTGAGCTAGGGTATGCAGGTGTGGACCTGTACTAGAGACAGGTGAGCTAGGGTATGCATGTGTGGACCTGTACTAGAGACAGGTGAGCTAGGGTATGCAGGTGTGGATCTGTACTAGAGACAGGTGAGCTAGGGTATGCAGGTGTGGACCTGTACTAGAGACAGGTGAGCTAGGGTATGCAGGTGTGGATCTGTACTAGAGACAGGTGTGCTAGGGTATGCAGGTGTGGATCTGTACTAGAGACAGGTGAGCTAGGGTATGCAGGTGTGGATCTGTACTAGAGACAGGTGAGCTAGGGTATGCAGGTGTGGATCTGTACTAGAGACAGGTGAGCTAGGGTATGCAGGTGTGGACCTGTACTAGAGACAGGTGAGCTAGGGTATGCAGGTGTGGATCTGTACTAGAGACAGGTGTGCTAGGGTATGCAGGTGTGGATCTGTACTAGAGACAGGTGAGCTAGGGTATGCAGGTGTGGATCTGTACTAGAGACAGGTGAGCTAGGGTATGCAGGTGTGGATCTGTACTAGAGACAGGTGTGCTAGGGTATGCAGGTGTGGATCTGTACTAGAGACAGGTGTGCTAGGGTATGCAGGTGTGGATCTGTACTAGAGACAGGTGAGCTAGGGTATGCAGGTGTGGATCTGTACTAGAGACAGGTGAGCTAGGGTATGCAGGTGTGGACCTGTACTAGAGACAGGTGAGCTATGGTATGCAGGTGTGGACCTGTACTAGAGACAGGTGAGCTAGGGTATGCAGGTGTGGATCTGTACTAGAGACAGGTGAGCTAGGGTATGCAGGTGTGGATCTGTACTAGAGACAGGTGAGCTAGGGTATGCAGGTGTGGATCTGTACTAGAGACAGGTGAGCTAGGGTATGCAGGTGTGGATCTGTACTAGAGACAGGTGAGCTAGGGTATGCAGGTGTGGATCTGTACTAGAGACAGGTGAGCTAGGGTATGCAGGTGTGGACCTGTACTAGAGACAGGTGAGCTAGGGTTTGCAGGTGTGGACCTGTACTAGAGACAGGTGAGCTAGGGTTTGCAGGTGTGGACCTGTACTAGAGACAGGTGAGCTAGGGTATGCAGGTGTGGACCTGTACTAGAGACAGATGAGCTAGGGTATGCAGGTGTGGACCTGTACTAGAGACAGGTGAGCTAGGGTATGCAGGTGTGGACCTGTACTAGAGACAGGTGAGCTAGGGTATGCAGGTGTGGACCTGTACTAGAGACAGGTGAGCTAGGGTATGCAGGTGTGGACCTGTACTAGAGACAGGTGAGCTAGGCTATGCAGGTGTGGACCTGTACTAGAGACAGGTGAGCTAGGGTATGCAGGTGTGGACCTGTACTAGAGACAGGTGAGCTAGGGTTTGCAGGTGTGGACATGTACTAGACATGTGAGCTAGGGTATGCATGTGTGGACCTGTACTAGAGACAGGTGAGTTAGGGTATGCAGGTGTGGATCTGTACTAGAGACAGGTGAGCTAGGGTATGCTGAACATTCTGAAGTTCCTTCCATAGAGAGATGTGTAGAACACCCTGCAGGTTCTCAGCATTGTGGTAAGGCTGGAGTAATGGGCACTAGCATTAAGGCTAAGGTTAGCCCGTCACTGATGTCTTCACGGAGAGGTATGAGGGGTTTTGAGTGGGTGGATAGCTAGATAGCACCGCTCATTATTAAGAAAAAATGAAGATTAACTTAATAGTTACATAAAAATGCCGCAAACCATAAAGTAAAAGCTGAAACAAAAAGCTTAACGTTCTAAAACCTGTCTTTCTTCAGTCAGCTTGCATGACTACTGTTCTGTGACATCCGAGAGTTGAAATAGGAGTGTGTGTGTCTGTGTGTGTGTGTGTGCGCGCGTGTGTGCAGTTTGCAGATGGCGTGTACCTGGTGCTCCTTATGGGACTTCTGGAGGGCTACTTCATCACTCTATACAATTTCTTCCTCACGCCTGAAAACTTTGAACAAAAGGTATGAATTAGCAGTCAGCTGTGCACTGGCAGGTGGTGTGGTGAGCTGCTGTCCAGGTCTGGACCTCATCTGCAGTGTGCAGGGCAGCTGGGTGCTGGAGTGATTTTCCACGCCTGGGCTTCTCCACGCTTCTAACTCAAGGTGTCAGGGCTGCGTGGACTGTTCTGGATCGGGGTTCTAGGAAACCAAGTGACCCGCGCACATGGGCGAAGAGAACCAGTTGAAACCGGAGCGGAAGCCGCGTTACCAGGCTGGTGCTGATTGTGTATTCTGAAGCGTGATGCGAAGTGAAGTGTTGGGGGTCTCCAGGGGGAGATGGTGCTGTCAGCGAGCCCAGCAGAAGGGCAGCGTGTCTGGGGTCCCTCCAGCTCACCCAGCCAAATGGGCATGGAGCAGCCGGGTGCAGCTGGAATCGGCCTCCGCCCAGGAAACGGGGAAGTGACATGGAGCTCAGCCTTCAGCTGCAGAGCAAAGGGGGAGGGGCAGAGACGCCAGATCAGACATACACTGTGTGTGTGTGTGTGTGTGTGTGTGTGAACAGAAATGTCCTGGCTGCCCTCGTACCCTCACAGCTCTGGTGATCAAGGCTTGTCTCGCCTCTATCCCGCAGGTGCATAACGTGTCCTTTGCCTTTGAGCTGATGCAGGACGGCGGCCTGGAGAAGCCGAAACCGCGTCCTGAAGGTGAGCACAGTCTCTCTGTCGGGGACGTTCAACACGCACAACACACTCCTCCTCATTCTACTCTATTCTGTCGGTGTTCATGAAAGCCAGTCGTCCTGAGGCAGCCAAACTGAGGGACTATGGGTGTGTGTGGGTGTGTGTGTGTGTGTGTGGTGTCAGTAATGTCCTTCTGAAAATGCTTGTGGCTGGGCCTCTCTGTGGTGGGATCTCTGGGACGTGTTCACCCGGGTCTGCTACGCCCCGGAGCACACACACTCGTTTCTGTGAAACTCAAAGTGACACTAAATAGCACTGAAGGTGGAATAGATGTCTTACAATGAATGAGTCTTTTCCCTTTCATTTCCAGTCTTCAGTCTCTCTCTCTCTCTCTCTCTCTCTCTCTCTCTCTCTCTCTTTCCTCTCTATCTGTACACTTCACAGTGTATTCTTGAACTTCACAGCATAAAGTAAAAAGGTAATGTGTTAAAAAAAATCAGTGTTCATTCAGAATTCAGAATCTTCCTAATTTAAGGAATGGCTTTCTGCTTTCAGATATTGTGAACTGCGACCTGAAATCAACACTCCGAGTCTTGTACAACCTTTTCACCAAATACAGGCATGTGGAGTGAAGACGGCCCCATAGAGAGGCACACTGCTGGGGGACAATCACCACGTCCCCAGGCCTTGGCTTTCATGACCACTGTGGGGCCCAATAGCAGAGTGCTGTTTTTAGTGTTGGTTGATTGTTTCACCTGACCACGCTGTGGCTGTGTAGGTGTCGGTGTGCGAGTGCTAGTGTGCTTATGCCTATATGATGGCTATGAGAAGACCATAGAAAAGCTTGATTTGTTAAAACGCATGGACGTTGTAGACACTGTAGCTTTCACTATTGACTGTGGCAGGAGGTAGCGTTCTTTTTGTTTATGGAATGACGGAGCTGTAAACGTTTTTTAAACACTGTTAAGTCGAAGGCGTGTTGTCTACCTACTGTATGCTGTGCTCCATTATACTTCGGCTCATTCCACCACTGCTTCTGGTTCAAATAATCATGTGGGGTTCTTTTGTTGGGGTGGGGGGGGGGGGGGGGGGGGGGTGGGGGTTGCTGGAACATAAATATTGTGCATATTATTCTGTAATATCAAAGCAAAAGTCCTGGGAGAATTCTTAATGAACTGGCTTATGATGGATAATTTATGCCTTTTAATTGCAGTTAAGTGAACTCTTACTAATAATATTAACATTTAAATTAGTGCGAATAGGTCAGGGATTAAACTTAAATTCTTGATCCTTGTTGCATACAGATGACCGATTGTACATAATACAATAAACGGACCAGTTTAAATAATACAATAATCACACTTTTTTACATCTTGCTTAGTTCTTTTGTAAGAGTTGTGTGTTCAGAAGGGATGTGCTGGGGGACCCTTTTATAAGTGCAAATATTTCACCTGTAGTAATCAATTGCTCATCAGTGATCCGGCCCTGAGGGACCAGCCGAAGGCCGCAGTCACCTGCAGGGAGGCTCCTCAGAAGCTCCTGTATCCTCGGGCCTTCCCGTGTTTACCAGCGTGCTGTTACAACCCAAGCAAAGTCCTTAATAGCAGTCAGTGTGTCGCTTGCAAATATGACACTAGAGCTGAGGGGTGGGGACAAGTGTGTGTTTTAAGGAGGGGTGTAAATGGCTACAGTAAGTTTTAAAGGAATTCTTCACCATACATGCTAACCTTGATATTCTGAAAGGAAACTCTCAGTCCTGATTTATGCTATTCCGGGCGGTGCTAGCGTGATCCCCTAGCTTTTATCGACCTGCTAGCATTTTTACCTTTTTTACCAGGGCAATCGGTGAATAGGTACATTCATGACAATTACCGAGGGTTATTTGGTGATTGACCGCAGAACAGTGTATTTTAAGTCTTCTGTTTTGTAACTGAACTGATAAAAGAAAAAAAATCCTTAGTCTGTATTGTGTAAGTGCAATTAGCTCTGAGTCTGTTTCTACTTGTAAATATTTTTATCAAAATTTGATGCTGTGACATGTACGAAAAGAAAATGATAAATCACTTGTGATTGAGTCATTGTGCATTATGAATTATGACAATTATTCTTACATGTTCTGCAGTGATTCTGACTGGCAGTCGGAATGTGAAATGAAATCTTAGTAAGATGTCCTTCAGCATTGAACATTCTGCGTTTTCTCGTGAAATGCATCGTGCTTTCTCTGCTTGACAGGATGGATCTGCATTTCATTGAAAACTGTCAAAATCTGCTGGTTTGATTCAATTTGTTCTTTTCTTCACCATGGAGAAGATACAGTCGAGTACACAATGAAACCTTGAAAGAGCAGAATTGGCCGTACGGTAACTGTCTTTCTGTACGACGTGTTCTGAGGGATAGTTGACGGATGCTGTAGCTAATTATAGCTTGTAACATTTTACATCTTCTGGCTATTATCAGTAGAACTTGGATATTTAAAGTTTTTTTTTGTCATTTGGGTGCAAAAAGAAAACACTTCTACTGTTTTATTTTCTTGATTTATTTTTGTTGAACATTACTGGTATTTTTCCTGCCCTGGTGATGGTACAGGCAGCACTATCACTGCTCTTGGCATGGCCAGCAGGGCCTTTCATAAGTCGGGAGCATAAAAGTGAGAGCTGTGGAGAGGGAGAGAGAAGAAAGCCCTTGGACATCAGCACTGCTGTGAGGACCTCTTCAACCGGTCACATGGTCAGCCACATCTTACACTGCAGTGAGTGGATGTGTGTATTTGGTTTGGTTTTTATAGGAGATAAACTGTCTGGGAGTCCAAGGGAAACGAAGCCAGAGGGGAATTAATCCACAACATCAAATGCAGCTTCCACAGAGTGAACGCGAGAAGTTTGCAAGGATGATACTCTTAAGGGTTGTCTGGTACATCCATAAAGGTCCTGACAACACAGGATACCTAAAGCACTTCAACCTTCATGGCTTAGACTGAGAAGTTTTTTTTGTTACATGACACTCCGTAATGGTTTCCACATTTTAGAATTCAACACATGAACAAGACTGATGTTTTCCTGTGTGTTTCTCAACATAATTACCTTTCACACCGACACTGGGTTTTGAAGAACGCACATGCTCGTGAAGGTGAGCTTTTCTCTCCGGTCTCTTGTCTCGTGGCTGCATGGCTCCCTGCGAGATGTGTGAACAGCGGACTACAGCTCCCACACTTTTGCGTTCCATGCACTGTGTTGTCAGAAGCTCTGTTAACAAGTTGTTTTATTGCTCATTCTTCAGAGCCAATTACCACAGGTGTTTAATGACACACCTCCACACCCCACAGTGGCACTGAAAGCAGCGTCACTGAATTTTCTGAGGCTTTTCACATCCCTCAGTGATGGTGTGTTGTTAAATACACATGGAAGGTACTGGGAGAAAGCTGACTTATTAGCACAGAATTTGAAGATTTGTGTTTTTTGTAAACTATATTCTTAGTAATAGTCTTCCAAAGCTTAATCTCTGTTTTTAGACTTTTATATTTTATGAATAAGTTATACAACATAATGTAAATGAACATAATGTTTTTAATGGAATAACATGAAATATAAGTAAATTCAGGCACTACAGGAAATTAAAGCTTCAGTATAACCTTATCAATGTTAGACTAAAACAATTTCTGATTCCCAGCGGCTCCATTGACAGTTACTTGAAAGCATTTTAATGTTGTGCATTGCAGCATCATGCTCTGTCAACCTATTTACTGCTATCAGCCTTGGTCCCCTCTGACCACATGGGGGCAATCATTCATGAAAGATTCTATTTGCCCTTTGAAAGATACCAAAATCCCCATTAACCATAAATTCACTGTTGCTTGAGAAGTATTAATTACATAACAGAGGAGAGTGAAGGGTTATTGCAGAGAGCAAACTGTATATGAGTGAGTGAATGAGTGTGTATATGCATACACACACCATGGAGAAAACAAGGTTTGTTCTGCTGTGCAAGGTATGTGTGCCATGTACTTTGCAAGGTTTAAAGCAAGCATGGCTGAACAGCTGTATTCAGACCCAGTACTCATGAATTGTCCCTGACAATTCATCAATCAAAATTAAATTGAAGGTGACACATTTGAGAACATAATTCCAGATACAGGTTCTTGGTGTTAGGAGTGCCATATTCCTGACATAACATCTTGACAGATACTCTAATCTTAACCATGACGCCGACGCAATCACAATTTTATGCATTCAGATATACCATTGACGTTAAAGGTTTATGAGTTTTGTATTGAGGATGGACAGGGTGGAAGCAAAGCAAAAGCAAAATGTGGGTCAGGTTTTGTTTCCCAGTGCCATGTAATATCAGGACAAATAAAACATGACATGAAAATTGGTTTTGCAGTTTCCGAGTTATTTGTTCATGACATGAACGCAATTCATCTTCGTGAGGTCATCCGTACCGTGGCCCCGCCCACAAGCAGGGTTTTACTGTGACGACATTCAAGCTCCGCCCCAACGCAAACTCAGGGTCCACGTTCATTTCATTCTTGCTCTCATTCCGCGCATACTTCACATCGTTGTAGATACACTGACTATCTGCATTCTCAAACCAGACAGTCTGAGGGTTAAAAAAAAGTAGTCCACTGGGTTTAGCTTCGTTTCTGTTCACTAAGCTTGATTAAACAGGTCAAAAGCACATGTATTAATTTATGGTGTTTCAGGTAAGTCGGCTACCACAAGTTGTCACTGTCCAGAAGTTTATGCTATTGTGATGTTCTTATATTGTTCACGTGATAGCAAAAAAAATGTTAGTTTCGTAGTTTTGTTAAAATGTCCATAAGTGTGAAAGTGTATTTTGTAATATGGTATCTCGCTTTAGTGACAGAGAAACGCAAACGGGTTTCTTTGGGTTTGACGCTCGCGCGGGGTTCGGCGCTCGAGGCGCGTCTTCACTAATAAACTTAGCTAGCAGGCTAGCTGGCTACGCTTGTTTTCGCAGTTTGAGGCGGACATTAATAAATAGTATAGGCTTTGACCAGCAAATGATAGTTTTGTTTAACTTTTTTAAATCGTCAAGTGTGACTAAAAATGCTTCTCTTCGCCCGTCCCCTAGCTAGTTGCCTCGACAGTGGACACAACATCACTTTGGCCGTCACAACATTTCCCTGAAGCCGGGAACACACCGACCGGCCAACTTAGATCCTCGACGAAAGCTACGAGTTTGATTTCTTCCTGTAAGTTATTATTATTATTTGACATAATAACTTGCCCGTGCTTCTGGTTTTAGTCGACGTTTTTTTAAGTGAATAGTTAGCTCAAGTGCGATTGTGTCTGCCTCGGTCAACGTTATGTACGCTCGCTATGATTTGAACGTTAATTCGGTTAAGGGATCAACTTGTGCTACGGTGGCCGAGTTGCGCCTCTGGATCTGGTGGATCTAGTGGATCTGTGGATCTCTCCTGGTTTGGACTCGCGTCTGTTGTCGGTACCCCGCTTTAAGCATGCAGTACTTGTGAACGGTTTGAGCTCGATGGGTGAGAGGAAAGTCCAGGATTTGTTCACCGGCCCTTGTTAATAATTAATTTCAGTATTTTGAAAGCTCCACCAGACCTACGGCGTCTGTCCGTCCCTGGGATATCTTCTTTTAAAACGCTCTCTAGGCGTTACTTAACTGACATTCATGTTATTTAGACGGTAACTTTTACGTCTATTGTACATCTATAGTCTATTGTATCCTGTCCTGCAGTACGTGAACGGCTATAATTCATAAAATAATGTACGGATGCGCCAAACGAGTGTTTCCTCCTGTTCTCTGTGTTACTAATTTGACATTTTGTTGAAAGTAGTTGTCGTGTGCGGCTTTTCCATTCAGAATAAAAAGGTGACTGCTTTTATACTAAGTTGTCTCAAAACTAAATTGTTCCTCTGATGTCTGTCATTGTTCGTTCCTTGCAGATAAGATAAAATAAAGATGCAGATAAGACAAAAGAAAGATGCTATCACATCTGCAGCGTTATATTAAGCTACAGTTTTAAGTTGTAAGGTCCTTTCATGAGGGAGGTGGGGGGTCACACGTATAAGTGTTATTATAACCAGCCCTTGTCTTTTATGTACTCGCATTATTGACAGTTGCAGTTGGGTGCAATGTTTTGTGTTATTTGTATATTTTATCGTCTTAGGCTTTTGTTCATAATTGTTTCATAAAATTATTGGAAAAACTATAGCTCAATATGTGGTGATTGTAACTTATTAAATAATTAGGCGTTTCCCTGAATTTGTTGTCTGAATTTAATGCAAACTCTGGTATCAGAACAATAGAAAAAAGGTGCCCAAACTTAGTACATAGGGCCTCCTTCTGGGAGAAATAGGATTGTGGGAAAATGGGGGGGGGGGTATTTTATTGTTCCGGTTGTCGTTGAGCGGGAAGCTGGTGAGGGCCCAGAATCACTACACAAACAGTCCTGTTCTTGTGTTGACATCTGGTTTAGTGCTTAACGCACCTGTAGGCTAAAAGATGTTAAACTGCATGTTGGCTCATTCAGAGTAGCAGTCGTTTGTGTGACCAATCCCCGTCTCTCTCGGTCCAGTCAGGAGCCTTTTGTCATGCCAGCAACAGGCGTTAGTAGTGTAGGCACCAGATGGTGAGCCTTGATGCTATCTGGTAATTTAGCTTATCAGTGTCATTATAGTGTGTCAAAACCCCCCCCCCCCCCCCCCACCCCTTTCTCTTTCATGTCTTTGTATGCGGGCGAGCTGCACAACCAAGCTGCTCAGGTGTGGGCTAGCAGAGGTTTCTGTGTTAAACAGAGCACTGGCTTAAAACAGTAGCTGTCGTCATGGGGGTGTCCTTCACATGATGATGCAGAAGAATTGGTGTGTGTCATGTTTTCCAGGGCTGAAGCATTACTGGTTATAGCAGTGCTACTCAGGGAGGGGTGCAGTGGGTCACAAAGCCAGAGCATATTTCTTGATTCCTTACTGCCCCCCCCCCCCCCCCCCCCCCCATTGAATGTGTGTTCTGAACATTTTAACAGGCCACGTGTCCCTGTAATCTGTTAGATGTTTTGAATGCTTTACCCGTGTTGTATGGATGCTTCACCATGGTCATGTGTGTGTGTGAGGAACACGCTGCAGTAAATTTCACTGTTGGAACACTGTGTCCATAAATCAAAGCCCGGTAGGTTCCTAACTCATGCTGCATGGGCGGTTGGCATGGTTATGTGATTTTCCATGACAAGTTTGCAGAGGGTGCATATGGAGACACCTTAGCAGTGTTTTACTTGCTCCTCTGCTGTTCATCTTAGTGTTGACCTGAAAATCCACAGTTTAGCCTCACGGGTGGACGGCACCAACCCAAACTGCCCTCACCACGTCGCCTGTACAAACATGAGATCTTTGACTGCTGCTTTTAAAAGAATGCTAGTGCTACTTGCTAATTTGTATTTAGGAACAGAAGAAAACAGTTTTCTATACCAGGTTATCTCCAACTAATTACAGCATTGTCATGTATGAACAATGGCGTTTGTTAAAGATTTAATTATTACATTGCAATTGTTTAATAAAGTTATGACATACCTTTGCTGTTTAATGGTTCAGATGAAGAAGCTTTATCAAAAAAGCTTTGTCAGTCTTTAATACACAGCACCTTTACAGCAACAGGTGCTTTTCCCTCTTTCTCTCATGTCTGCAGTGCAGCTGTAAGAATAAGATTAGTCCTGTATTTGTTGGAGAAAATAGATTTGGTGACCTAAATGATCACCTACAGTACAAGCACAGCGTTCTCAGCGTGAGAGGGCCAGTGTTTCACATTTAAATGGTGGGGATATTTGGAAGATACTCTGCTGATATTCAGTAACACAGCAGCTGAATCGGTCACAAAATGTTACGTGTTAAATTTGCCGGTTTGAGCCACGGATGGATGGGTAGCACAATATTTTCATTGCTCTATAGAGATGTAGCTGTTTTTTTTTTTCACTTCTTCTTCCGTCTTCAGTTGAAGCTGGGTAATAATGTATGTACACAACACAGTCCTGGTGTATTTTTCTGAATGTATTTCCTGCTCTGGCAGCTAAACAAATCAAACACACTGGCAGAAGACGGGGGATGCTGGGAAGGAGGGGGGGCTGGTGGAGAAAATTCATATGTAATGAAATTTGGGTTGTACGTTTGTCAGGGTGGGACAATAGCGCAGTGGGAGGGGTGTGTGGCAGGGCACGGGTGGCTGTCTTTGTTCCAGGAGCCCAGGGACAATAGGGCGTCCTCAGTGGCCCTGGGCAAACAGGAGGCTTGCACCATGCCTGCAGTCACAAAGGGGCTACGCACTAGAATGGGGGGATGCAGAAGTGTGTGTGTGTGTGTGTGTGTGTGTGTGTGTGTGTGTGTGTGTGTGTGTGTGTGTGTGTGTGTGTGTGTGTGTGTGTGTGTGTGTGTGTGTGTGTGTACATACGTATACAAAGCCAGAGTGGGTTTTTTTTTCTTCTGTACACTTCTTTTTCCTCTCTCATCTTGAAGTCTTTTTAGCTATAAGGAAGGCTCTGACTATCGTAAGAGACTCAACATGAAAGTCGTCAGTCTCCAGATGACTCTGTCTCTGTGCTGAAGACAAACCTCAAACCCAGTGTTCCGTTAACCACGAGAGTAATCACAGCTCAACAGTTTCCTCTTGCCATATACACAGCAGTGACATGGCCTTTCTCCTACCAGGCAGCAAAACACACACACACACACACACATACAGACACACACACACCACACACACAGAGAGCCTTTCTCATCTTAGAGTTTTTAAACCTGAAGGGGTAAACAAATACCTTGTTAGCCTTTATGGGTTGTGGATTAGAGAATACATTTTTCATGGTTCTGTAAGCTAAGGGTTATTTATTTAATTGTGGGGTTTTTTTTTCTATTAATTTTTTTCTACTTAGCAGTGAGAACACAAAAGCATGCATTCTCATTTAGTAAATGTACTTGTCCTGTACTGACCTTCTGTGTGGTTGGCATATTTTGCCCTCTACAGTCAGTGGGCCAGTCTTGATGACCACATTAAAATGAAGTGGTGCTGACCAGGCCAGTGAGGGAAAACCTCAGTGCTGGCTTTTGGTCATTCATTGACCCGCGCTGTTTATTATTGTTTTGTGTTTAAATGTGTTCGTTCACTTCTTTTTGTTTTGTTTTGAAAAATTACTAAGGACAGTTCAGTAGGGTCTAAGAAAATGTATATTGTCAGTCTAAATGTTTCCTGGTGGTGCTGCACCACACACACACGTCTCTTTGAATATTTATCGTACACTCAATGCGTGCTTTGTTCCCTCTTTACAAAAGTGTGTATTTCCCAGCAGTAAGCTGTACCTGTGTCTGGAGCACACAGCCAGACTCCACGACACCCTGCTCAGCTCCAGTCTCCCGCTGTGTTGGGCCGGGGAGGTTATGAGCTCCCATCGGCCTTTCTTCTCAGGAGCTCCCACTTATTTAAACAAGTCTTGGCCTCCGTTTCCTGGAGGCGGTAGTGCGGGATGGTGTTGGCTGGAGCAGTACCCCAGGAAGGCTGGATAATAGTAGGCTGACTCAGCAAAACAACAACCACCGTGAGAAGAATGGCGCTTGTGAAGTGCTGGTGGTATACATCAGGCGCACAAAGCCTGGGAGTCGGCCGCTCCTGGATGGGTTCTCCACAATGCCCGCAGGAAGTGGACTTTGAGCGTGGCCTCTGGCACGGTACCGGACCACAGGAAATGATGTAAAAGTGGCTGAATGAGTTCGCCGCTCTGAGTGGCCTTTGCCTCCCAAAGATGGCAGCACCTTTTTTTCCTTTTCCACTTTAAGCTGGAGAACTGAGAGATTAGGGAGGTGTATCCGAAACACACACAGCTGAAAGAAGTAGCTGTTTCCGTCCGGTTAAATGAATGCAGGATATTAATATCTTCTCAATAAACGAGCACCTGTGGACTGAACAATTAGATTCAAACAATTGTAAGAAGGCGAGTGATGTGTTTGATTTGCTTATTTATTCTTGTGTTTGTGTGTACGCGCGTTGTGTGTGTGTGTGTGTGCGCGCGTTGTGTGTGTGTGTGTGTGTGTGTGTGTGTGTGTGTGTGTGTGCTGGAGATATTGAACCATGGTTATTGCTTCCATTTTGCTATCACAAATGGCACAATGTTGATGCTTTATACAGAGGAGAGGCTGCCCCCCACCCTGGTCTGATTTATTTGTTTGTTTGTTTATTCTTCCTTTCTTTTCCGACCCTCTGGCACCCTGTCTGAGTGCAGGGTCACCGAGGTCAGCAGGCCAGCAGGACTGGCTTCAGGAGCAGCTGTAGATTAAGATTGCCAGCTGATCTGTGGCTGTTGAGATTTTAAAGTCCTCTGCGTACGGTCCCGTGTTTGAGAAGCAGATAAAGTCCAATTTACACTGCACTGTGCTCTAAAGGAAGAGTTTGAAGTCCTGCTTACACAGGCAGAAATTAACACTCGTCATGTTCTATTACATGCGGTCAGAACCAGTGCGGTTATAAAGGAAAAAAAGAGACGGCAGTGTTGGGGCAGTGCTGGATCTGGACGGGCATGTTGGGGCAGTGCTGGATCTGGACGGCAGTGTTGGGCAGGCTGGATCTGGACGGCAGTGCTGGATCTGGATGCATGACTGCTTCTGTCTTGTTGCTCGCTGCACTCGTGATCAGCGA
>NW_027507185.1:30000-81306 GCF_052324685.1 Brachyhypopomus gauderio | reverse complement strand
TTCCTCTTCTGACAGAAGACAAATTCAGCTTCTTCTACAAGAATGTCAGCAAATACAGTCTTCCTGTGGTAGCGTGTCTGAGTGGTCTAAGGCACTGGATTTAGGCTCCAGTCTCTGAGAAGGCATGGGATCGAATGCTGCCAGCTGGTAACTTTACAATGATTCTTGCCTTTGTGTTCTCTTGAAAACCCTCTCTTCCAGTACAGATGACGGGAAACAATTTGAAAAAGACATTGGAACCCTTCTTCTTTTTCAGAGTTACATATAGCTTAGCATTTTTTACTTTGAAAGTTAGGCAAGCATTGTTCCTCACAAGTTCAGCCCCTGCTCATGTACCAAGTTGAGAATGCTGCTTTGGAGGACTCCAGACTTGAAAATTGCAAAAAAGATTTTACCAAAGGGTAGCGTGGCCGAGCGGTCTAAGGCGCTGGATTTAGGCTCCAGTCTCTGCGGAGGCGTGGGTTCGAATCCCACCGCTGCCAAGCAGTGTTTTTAAGAGATGGCAGAAGAATTCTTATACCTAATCACTCTCAACAATGGTGCCTGACCCAAGGCTGAAGAGCAGTCATTCGCATGATGGTAGCAGAGAGCCATGCCACGATGCCATTTGCAAATGCTCATACCTGGCTTTGTTCTTAGGCGACATTGAAGACCCTGCGGTGTTTTGATAACAGGCAGGAAATGATGCATCTTTCCTCTTCTGACAGAAGAAAAATTCACCTTCTTCCACAAGAATGTCAGCAAATGCAGTCTACCTGTGGTAGCGTGTCTGAGTGGTCTAAGGCACTGGATTTAGGCTCCAGTCTCTGAGAAGGCATGGGATCGAATGCTGCCAGCTGGTAACTTTACAATGATTCTTGCCTTTGTGTTCTCTTGAAAACCCTCTCTTCCAGTACAGATGACGGGAAACAATTTGAAAAAGACATTGGAACCCTTCTTCTTTTTCAGAGTTACATATAGCTTAGCATTTTTTACTTTGAAAGTTAGGCAAGCATTGTTCCTCACAAGTTCAGCCCTGCTCATGTACCAAGTTGAGAATGCTGCTTTGGAGGACTCCAGACTTGAAAATTGCAAAAAAGAGATTACCACAGGGTAGCGTGGCCGAGCGGTCTAAGGCGCTGGATTAAGGCTCCAGTCTCTGCGGAGGCGTGGGTTCGAATCCCACCGCTGCCAAGCAGTTTTTTTGGAGATGGCAGAAGAATTCTTATACCTAATCACTCTCAACAACGGTGCCTGACCCAAGGCTGAAGAGCAGTTATTCGCATGATGGTAGCAGAGAGCCATGCTACGATGCCATTTGCAAATGCTCATACCTGGCTTTGTTCTTAGGCGACATTGAAGACCCTGCAGTGTTTTGATAACAGGCAGGAAATGATGCATCTTTCCTCTTCTGACAGAAGACAAATTCAGCTTCTTCTACAAGAATGTCAGCAAATACAGTCTTCCTGTGGTAGCGTGTCTGAGTGGTCTAAGGCACTGGATTTAGGCTCCAGTCTCTGAGAAGGCATGGGATCGAATGCTGCCAGCTGGTAACTTTACAATGATTCTTGCCTTTGTGTTCTCTTGAAAACCCTCTCTTCCAGTACAGATGACGGGAAACAATTTGAAAAAGACATTGGAACCCTTCTTCTTTTTCAGAGTTACATATAGCTTAGCATTTTTTACTTTGAAAGTTAGGCAAGCATTGTTCCTCACAAGTTCAGCCCTGCTCATGTACCAAGTTGAGAATGCTGCTTTGGAGGACTCCAGACTTGAAAATTGCAAAAAAGATATTACCACAGGGTAGCGTGGGCCGAGCGGTCTAAGGCGCTGGATTAAGGCTCCAGTCTCTGCGGAGGCGTGGGTTCGAATCCCACCGCTGCCAAGCAGTGTTTTTAGGAGATGGCAGAAGAATTCTTATACCTAATCACTCTCAACAACGGTGCCTGACCCAAGGCTGAAGAGCAGTTATTCGCATGATGGTAGCAGAGAGCCATGCTACGATGCCATTTGCAAATGCTCATACCTGGCTTTGTTCTTAGGCGACATTGAAGACCCTGCAGTGTTTTGATAACAGGCAGGAAATGATGCATCTTTCCTCTTCTGACAGAAGACAAATTCAGCTTCTTCTACAAGAATGTCAGCAAATACAGTCTTCCTGTGGTAGCGTGTCCTGAGTGGTCTAAGGCACTGGATTTAGGCTCCAGTCTCTGAGAAGGCATGGGATCGAATGCTGCCAGCTGGTAACTTTACAATGATTCTTGCCTTTGTGTTCTCTTGAAAACCCTCTCTTCCAGTACAGATGACGGGAAACAATTTGAAAAAGACATTGGAACCCTTCTTCTTTTTCAGAGTTACATATAGCTTAGCATTTTTTACTTTGAAAGTTAGGCAAGCATTGTTCCTCACAAGTTCAGCCCTGCTCATGTACCAAGTTGAGAATGCTGCTTTGGAGGACTCCAGACTTGAAAATTGCAAAAAAGATATTACCAAAGGGTAGCGTGGCCGAGCGGTCTAAGGCGCTGGATTTAGGCTCCAGTCTCTGCGGAGGCGTGGGTTCGAATCCCACCGCTGCCAAGCAGTGTTTTTAAGAGATGGCAGAAGAATTCTTATACCTAATCACTCTCAACAATGGTGCCTGACCCAAGGCTGAAGAGCAGTCATTCGCATGATGGTAGCAGAGAGCCATGCCACGATGCCATTTGCAAATGCTCATACCTGGCTTTGTTCTTAGGCGACATTGAAGACCCTGCGGTGTTTTGATAACAGGCAGGAAATGATGCATCTTTCCTCTTCTGACAGAAGAAAAATTCACCTTCTTCCACAAGAATGTCAGCAAATGCAGTCTTCCTGTGGTAGCGTGTCTGAGTGGTCTAAGGCACTGGATTTAGGCTCCAGTCTCTGAGAAGGCATGGGATCGAATGCTGCCAGCTGGTAACTTTACAATGATTCTTGCCTTTGTGTTCTCTTGAAAACCCTCTCTTCCAGTACAGATGACGGGAAACAATTTGAAAAAGACATTGGAACCCTTCTTCTTTTTCAGAGTTACATATAGCTTAGCATTTTTTACTTTGAAAGTTAGGCAAGCATTGTTCCTCACAAGTTCAGCCCTGCTCATGTACCAAGTTGAGAATGCTGCTTTGGAGGACTCCAGACTTGAAAATTGCAAAAAAGATATTACCAAAGGGTAGCGTGGCCGAGCGGTCTAAGGCGCTGGATTTAGGCTCCAGTCTCTGCGGAGGCGTGGGTTCGAATCCCACCGCTGCCAAGCAGTGTTTTTAAGAGATGGCAGAAGAATTCTTATACCTAATCACTCTCAACAATGGTGCCTGACCCAAGGCTGAAGAGCAGTCATTCGCATGATGGTAGCAGAGAGCCATGCCACGATGCCATTTGCAAATGCTCATACCTGGCTTTGTTCTTAGGCGACATTGAAGACCCTGCGGTGTTTTGATAACAGGCAGGAAATGATGCATCTTTCCTCTTCTGACAGAAGAAAAATTCACCTTCTTCCACAAGAATGTCAGCAAATGCAGTCTACCTGTGGTAGCGTGTCTGAGTGGTCTAAGGCACTGGATTTAGGCTCCAGTCTCTGAGAAGGCATGGGATCGAATGCTGCCAGCTGGTAACTTTACAATGATTCTTGCCTTTGTGTTCTCTTGAAAACCCTCTCTTCCAGTACAGATGACGGGAAACAATTTGAAAAAGACATTGGAACCCTTCTTCTTTTTCAGAGTTACATATAGCTTAGCATTTTTTACTTTGAAAGTTAGGCAAGCATTGTTCCTCACAAGTTCAGCCCTGCTCATGTACCAAGTTGAGAATGCTGCTTTGGAGGACTCCAGACTTGAAAATTGCAAAAAAGAGATTACCACAGGGTAGCTTGGCCGAGCGGTCTAAGGAGCTGGATTAAGGCTCCAGTCTCTGCGGAGGTGTGGGTTCGAATCCCACCGCTGCCAAGCAGTTTTTTTGGAGATGGCAGAAGAATTCTTATACCTAATCACTCTCAACAACGGTGCCTGACCCAAGGCTGAAGAGCAGTTATTCGCATGATGGTAGCAGAGAGCCATGCTACGATGCCATTTGCAAATGCTCATACCTGGCTTTGTTCTTAGGCGACATTGAAGACCCTGCAGTGTTTTGATAACAGGCAGGAAATGATGCATCTTTCCTCTTCTGACAGAAGACAAATTCAGCTTCTTCTACAAGAATGTCAGCAAATACAGTCTTCCTGTGGTAGCGTGTCTGAGTGGTCTAAGGCACTGGATTTAGGCTCCAGTCTCTGAGAAGGCATGGGATCGAATGCTGCCAGCTGGTAACTTTACAATGATTCTTGCCTTTGTGTTCTCTTGAAAACCCTCTCTTCCAGTACAGATGACGGGAAACAATTTGAAAAAGACATTGGAACCCTTCTTCTTTTTCAGAGTTACATATAGCTTAGCATTTTTTACTTTGAAAGTTAGGCAAGCATTGTTCCTCACAAGTTCAGCCCTGCTCATGTACCAAGTTGAGAATGCTGCTTTGGAGGACTCCAGACTTGAAAATTGCAAAAAAGATATTACCACAGGGTAGCGTGGCCGAGCGGTCTAAGGCGCTGGATTAAGGCTCCAGTCTCTGCGGAGGCGTGGGTTCGAATCCCACCGCTGCCAAGCAGTGTTTTTAGGAGATGGCAGAAGAATTCTTATACCTAATCACTCTCAACAACGGTGCCTGACCCAAGGCTGAAGAGCAGTTATTCGCATGATGGTAGCAGAGAGCCATGCTACGATGCCATTTGCAAATGCTCATACCTGGCTTTGTTCTTAGGCGACATTGAAGACCCTGCAGTGTTTTGATAACAGGCAGGAAATGATGCATCTTTCCTCTTCTGACAGAAGACAAATTCAGCTTCTTCTACAAGAATGTCAGCAAATACAGTCTTCCTGTGGTAGCGTGTCTGAGTGGTCTAAGGCACTGGATTTAGGCTCCAGTCTCTGAGAAGGCATGGGATCGAATGCTGCCAGCTGGTAACTTTACAATGATTCTTGCCTTTGTGTTCTCTTGAAAACCCTCTCTTCCAGTACAGATGACGGGAAACAATTTGAAAACGACATTGGAACCCTTCTTCTTTTTCAGAGTTACATATAGCTTAGCATTTTTTACTTTGAAAGTTAGGCAAGCATTGTTCCTCACAAGTTCAGCCCTGCTCATGTACCAAGTTGAGAATGCTGCTTTGGAGGACTCCAGACTTGAAAATTGCAAAAAAGATATTACCAAAGGGTAGCGTGGCCGAGCGGTCTAAGGCGCTGGATTTAGGCTCCAGTCTCTGCGGAGGCGTGGGTTCGAATCCCACCGCTGCCAAGCAGTGTTTTTAAGAGATGGCAGAAGAATTCTTATACCTAATCACTCTCAACAATGGTGCCTGACCCAAGGCTGAAGAGCAGTCATTCGCATGATGGTAGCAGAGAGCCATGCCACGATGCCATTTGCAAATGCTCATACCTGGCTTTGTTCTTAGGCGACATTGAAGACCCTGCGGTGTTTTGATAACAGGCAGGAAATGATGCATCTTTCCTCTTCTGACAGAAGAAAAATTCACCTTCTTCCACAAGAATGTCAGCAAATGCAGTCTTCCTGTGGTAGCGTGTCTGAGTGGTCTAAGGCACTGGATTTAGGCTCCAGTCTCTGAGAAGGCATGGGATCGAATGCTGCCAGCTGGTAACTTTACAATGATTCTTGCCTTTGTGTTCTCTTGAAAACCCTCTCTTCCAGTACAGATGACGGGAAACAATTTGAAAAAGACATTGGAACCCTTCTTCTTTTTCAGTTACATATAGCTTAGCATTTTTTACTTTGAAAGTTAGGCAAGCATTGTTCCTCACAAGTTCAGCCCTGCTCATGTACCAAGTTGAGAATGCTGCTTTGGAGGACTCCAGACTTGAAAATTGCAAAAAAGATATTACCAAAGGGTAGCGTGGCCGAGCGGTCTAAGGCGCTGGATTTAGGCTCCAGTCTCTGCGGAGGCGTGGGTTCGAATCCCACCGCTGCCAAGCAGTGTTTTTAAGAGATGGCAGAAGAATTCTTATACCTAATCACTCTCAACAATGGTGCCTGACCCAAGGCTGAAGAGCAGTCATTCGCATGATGGTAGCAGAGAGCCATGCCACGATGCCATTTGCAAATGCTCATACCTGGCTTTGTTCTTAGGCGACATTGAAGACCCTGCGGTGTTTTGATAACAGGCAGGAAATGATGCATCTTTCCTCTTCTGACAGAAGAAAAATTCACCTTCTTCCACAAGAATGTCAGCAAATGCAGTCTTCCTGTGGTAGCGTGTCTGAGTGGTCTAAGGCACTGGATTTAGGCTCCAGTCTCTGAGAAGGCATGGGATCGAATGCTGCCAGCTGGTAACTTTACAATGATTCTTGCCTTTGTGTTCTCTTGAAAACCCTCTCTTCCAGTACAGATGACGGGAAACAATTTGAAAAAGACATTGGAACCCTTCTTCTTTTTCAGAGTTACATATAGCTTAGCATTTTTTACTTTGAAAGTTAGGCAAGCATTGTTCCTCACAAGTTCAGCCCTGCTCATGTACCAAGTTGAGAATGCTGCTTTGGAGGACTCCAGACTTGAAAATTGCAAAAAAGATATTACCAAAGGGTAGCGTGGCCGAGCGGTCTAAGGCGCTGGATTTAGGCTCCAGTCTCTGCGGAGGCGTGGGTTCGAATCCCACCGCTGCCAAGCAGTGTTTTTAAGAGATGGCAGAAGAATTCTTATACCTAATCACTCTCAACAATGGTGCCTGACCCAAGGCTGAAGAGCAGTCATTCGCATGATGGTAGCAGAGAGCCATGCCACGATGCCATTTGCAAATGCTCATACCTGGCTTTGTTCTTAGGCGACATTGAAGACCCTGCGGTGTTTTGATAACAGGCAGGAAATGATGCATCTTTCCTCTTCTGACAGAAGAAAAATTCACCTTCTTCCACAAGAATGTCAGCAAATGCAGTCTACCTGTGGTAGCGTGTCTGAGTGGTCTAAGGCACTGGATTTAGGCTCCAGTCTCTGAGAAGGCATGGGATCGAATGCTGCCAGCTGGTAACTTTACAATGATTCTTGCCTTTGTGTTCTCTTGAAAACCCTCTCTTCCAGTACAGATGACGGGAAACAATTTGAAAAAGACATTGGAACCCTTCTTCTTTTTCAGAGTTACATATAGCTTAGCATTTTTTACTTTGAAAGTTAGGCAAGCATTGTTCCTCACAAGTTCAGCCCTGCTCATGTACCAAGTTGAGAATGCTGCTTTGGAGGACTCCAGACTTGAAAATTGCAAAAAAGAGATTACCACAGGGTAGCTTGGCCGAGCGGTCTAAGGCGCTGGATTAAGGCTCCAGTCTCTGCGGAGGCGTGGGTTCGAATCCCACCGCTGCCAAGCAGTTTTTTTGGAGATGGCAGAAGAATTCTTATACCTAATCACTCTCAACAACGGTGCCTGACCCAAGGCTGAAGAGCAGTTATTCGCATGATGGTAGCAGAGAGCCATGCTACGATGCCATTTGCAAATGCTCATACCTGGCTTTGTTCTTAGGCGACATTGAAGACCCTGCAGTGTTTTGATAACAGGCAGGAAATGATGCATCTTTCCTCTTCTGACAGAAGACAAATTCAGCTTCTTCTACAAGAATGTCAGCAAATACAGTCTTCCTGTGGTAGCGTGTCTGAGTGGTCTAAGGCACTGGATTTAGGCTCCAGTCTCTGAGAAGGCATGGGATCGAATGCTGCCAGCTGGTAACTTTACAATGATTCTTGCCTTTGTGTTCTCTTGAAAACCCTCTCTTCCAGTACAGATGACGGGAAACAATTTGAAAAAGACATTGGAACCCTTCTTCTTTTTTAGAGTTACATATAGCTTAGCATTTTTTACTTTGAAAGTTAGGCAAGCATTGTTCCTCACAAGTTCAGCCCTGCTCATGTACCAAGTTGAGAATGCTGCTTTGGAGGACTCCAGACTTGAAAATTGCAAAAAAGATATTACCACAGGGTAGCGTGGCCGAGCGGTCTAAGGCGCTGGATTAAGGCTCCAGTCTCTGCGGAGGCGTGGGTTCGAATCCCACCGCTGCCAAGCAGTGTTTTTAGGAGATGGCAGAAGAATTCTTATACCTAATCACTCTCAACAACGGTGCCTGACCCAAGGCTGAAGAGCAGTTATTCGCATGATGGTAGCAGAGAGCCATGCTACGATGCCATTTGCAAATGCTCATACCTGGCTTTGTTCTTAGGCGACATTGAAGACCCTGCAGTGTTTTGATAACAGGCAGGAAATGATGCATCTTTCCTCTTCTGACAGAAGACAAATTCAGCTTCTTCTACAAGAATGTCAGCAAATACAGTCTTCCTGTGGTAGCGTGTCTGAGTGGTCTAAGGCACTGGATTTAGGCTCCAGTCTCTGAGAAGGCATGGGATCGAATGCTGCCAGCTGGTAACTTTACAATGATTCTTGCCTTTGTGTTCTCTTGAAAACCCTCTCTTCCAGTACAGATGACGGGAAACAATTTGAAAAAGACATTGGAACCCTTCTTCTTTTTCAGAGTTACATATAGCTTAGCATTTTTTACTTTGAAAGTTAGGCAAGCATTGTTCCTCACAAGTTCAGCCCTGCTCATGTACCAAGTTGAGAATGCTGCTTTGGAGGACTCCAGACTTGAAAATTGCAAAAAAGATATTACCAAAGGGTAGCGTGGCCGAGCGGTCTAAGGCGCTGGATTTAGGCTCCAGTCTCTGCGGAGGCATGGGTTCGCATTTATTATTCGCATGATGGTATTCGCATGATGGTAGCAGAGAGCCATGCTACGATGCCATTTGCAAATGCTCATACCTGGCTTTGTTCTTAGGCGACATTGAAGACCCTGCAGTGTTTTGATAACAGGCAGGAAATGATGCATCTTTCCTCTTCTGACAGAAGACAAATTCAGCTTCTTCTACAAGAATGTCAGCAAATACAGTCTTCCTGTGGTAGCGTGTCTGAGTGGTCTAAGGCACTGGATTTAGGCTCCAGTCTCTGAGAAGGCATGGGATCGAATGCTGCCAGCTGGTAACTTTACAATGATTCTTGCCTTTGTGTTCTCTTGAAAACCCTCTCTTCCAGTACAGATGACGGGAAACAATTTGAAAAAGACATTGGAACCCTTCTTCTTTTTCAGAGTTACATATAACTTAGCATTTTTTACTTTGAAAGTTAGGCAAGCATTGTTCCTCACAAGTTCAGCCCTGCTCATGTACCAAGTTGAGAATGCTGCTTTGGAGGACTCCAGACTTGAAAATTGCAAAAAAGATATTACCAAAGGGTAGCGTGGCCGAGCGGTCTAAGGTGCTGGATTAAGGCTCCAGTCTCTGCGGAGGCGTGGGTTCGAATCCCACCGCTGCCAAGCAGTTTTTTTGGAGATGGCAGAAGAATTCTTATACCTAATCACTCTCAACAACGGTGCCTGACCCAAGGCTGAAGAGCAGTTATTCGCAAGATGTTAGCAGAGAGCCATGCTACGATGCCATTTGCAAATGCTCATACCTGGCTTTGTTCTTAGGCGACATTGAAGACCCTGCAGTGTTTTGATAACAGGCAGGAAATGATGCATCTTTCCTCTTCTGACAGAAGACAAATTCAGCTTCTTCTACAAGAATGTCAGCAAATACAGTCTTCCTGTGGTAGCGTGTCTGAGTGGTCTAAGGCACTGGATTTAGGCTCCAGTCTCTGAGAAGGCATGGGATCGAATGCTGCCAGCTGGTAACTTTACAATGATTCTTGCCTTTGTGTTCTCTTGAAAACCCTCTCTTCCAGTACAGATGACGGGAAACAATTTGAAAAAGACATTGGAACCCTTCTTCTTTTTCAGAGTTACATATAACTTAGCATTTTTTACTTTGAAAGTTAGGCAAGCATTGTTCCTCACAAGTTCAGCCCTGCTCATGTACCAAGTTGAGAATGCTGCTTTGGAGGACTCCAGACTTGAAAATTGCAAAAAAGATATTACCAAAGGGTAGCGTGGCCGAGCGGTCTAAGGCGCTGGATTAAGGCTCCAGTCTCTGCGGAGGCGTGGGTTCGAATCCCACCGCTGCCAAGCATTGTTTTAAGGAGATGGCAGAAGAATTCTTATACCTAATCACTCTCAACAACGGTGCCTGACCCAAGGCTGAAGAGCAGTTATTCGCATGATGGTAGCAGAGAGCCATGCTACGATGCCATTTGCAAATGCTCATACCTGGCTTTGTTCTTAGGCGACATTGAAGACCCTGCAGTGTTTTGATAACAGGCAGGAAATGATGCATCTTTCCTCTTCTGACAGAAGACAAATTCAGCTTCTTCTACAAGAATGTCAGCAAATACAGTCTTCCTGTGGTAGCGTGTCTGAGTGGTCTAAGGCACTGGATTTAGGCTCCAGTCTCTGAGAAGGCATGGGATCGAATGCTGCCAGCTGGTAACTTTACAATGATTCTTGCCTTTGTGTTCTCTTGAAAACCCTCTCTTCCAGTACAGATGACGGGAAACAATTTGAAAAAGACATTGGAACCCTTCTTCTTTTTCAGAGTTACATATAACTTAGCATTTTTTACTTTGAAAGTTAGGCAAGCATTGTTCCTCACAAGTTCAGCCCTGCTCATGTACCAAGTTGAGAATGCTGCTTTGGAGGACTCCAGACTTGAAAATTGCAAAAAAGATATTACCAAAGGGTAGCGTGGCCGAGCGGTCTAAGGCGCTGGATTAAGGCTCCAGTCTCTGCGGAGGCGTGGGTTCGAATCCCACCGCTGCCAAGCAGTTTTTTTGGAGATGGCAGAAGAATTCTTATACCTAATCACTCTCAACAACGGTGCCTGACCCAAGGCTGAAGAGCAGTTATTCGCATGATGGTAGCAGAGAGCCATGCTACGATGCCATTTGCAAATGCTCATACCTGGCTTTGTTCTTAGGCGACATTGAAGACCCTGCAGTGTTTTGATAACAGGCAGGAAATGATGCATCTTTCCTCTTCTGACAGAAGACAAATTCAGCTTCTTCTACAAGAATGTCAGCAAATACAGTCTTCCTGTGGTAGCGTGTCTGAGTGGTCTAAGGCACTGGATTTAGGCTCCAGTCTCTGAGAAGGCATGGGATCGAATGCTGCCAGCTGGTAACTTTACAATGATTCTTGCCTTTGTGTTCTCTTGAAAGCCCTCTCTTCCAGTACAGATGACGGGAAACAATTTGAAAAAGACATTGGAACCCTTCTTCTTTTTCAGAGTTACATATAACTTAGCATTTTTTACTTTGAAAGTTAGGCAAGCATTGTTCCTCACAAGTTCAGCCCTGCTCATGTACCAAGTTGAGAATGCTGCTTTGGAGGACTCCAGACTTGAAAATTGCAAAAAAGATATTACCAAAGGGTAGCGTGGCCGAGCGGTCTAAGGCGCTGGATTAAGGCTCCAGTCTCTGCGGAGGCGTGGGTTCGAATCCCACCGCTGCCAAGCATTGTTTTAAGGAGATGGCAGAAGAATTCTTATACCTAATCACTCTCAACAACGGTGCCTGACCCAAGGCTGAAGAGCAGTTATTCGCATGATGGTAGCAGAGAGCCATGCTACGATGCCATTTGCAAATGCTCATACCTGGCTTTGTTCTTAGGCGACATTGAAGACCCTGCAGTGTTTTGATAACAGGCAGGAAATGATGCATCTTTCCTCTTCTGACAGAAGACAAATTCAGCTTCTTCTACAAGAATGTCAGCAAATACAGTCTTCCTGTGGTAGCGTGTCTGAGTGGTCTAAGGCACTGGATTTAGGCTCCAGTCTCTGAGAAGGCATGGGATCGAATGCTGCCAGCTGGTAACTTTACAATGATTCTTGCCTTTGTGTTCTCTTGAAAACCCTCTCTTCCAGTACAGATGACGGGAAACAATTTGAAAAAGACATTGGAACCCTTCTTCTTTTTCAGAGTTACATATAACTTAGCATTTTTTACTTTGAAAGTTAGGCAAGCATTGTTCCTCACAAGTTCAGCCCTGCTCATGTACCAAGTTGAGAATGCTGCTTTGGAGGACTCCAGACTTGAAAATTGCAAAAAAGATATTACCAAAGGGTAGCGTGGCCGAGCGGTCTAAGGCGCTGGATTAAGGCTCCAGTCTCTGCGGAGGCGTGGGTTCGAATCCCACCGCTGCCAAGCATTGTTTTAAGGAGATGGCAGAAGAATTCTTATACCTAATCACTCTCAACAACGGTGCCTGACCCAAGGCTGAAGAGCAGTTATTCGCATGATGGTAGCAGAGAGCCATGCTACGATGCCATTTGCAAATGCTCATACCTGGCTTTGTTCTTAGGCGACATTGAAGACCCTGCAGTGTTTTGATAACAGGCAGGAAATGATGCATCTTTCCTCTTCTGACAGAAGACAAATTCAGCTTCTTCTACAAGAATGTCAGCAAATACAGTCTTCCTGTGGTAGCGTGTCTGAGTGGTCTAAGGCACTGGATTTAGGCTCCAGTCTCTGAGAAGGCATGGGATCGAATGCTGCCAGCTGGTAACTTTACAATGATTCTTGCCTTTGTGTTCTCTTGAAAACCCTCTCTTCCAGTACAGATGACGGGAAACAATTTGAAAAAGACATTGGAACCCTTCTTCTTTTTCAGAGTTACATATAGCTTAGCATTTTTTACTTTGAAAGTTAGGCAAGCATTGTTCCTCACAAGTTCAGCCCTGCTCATGTACCAAGTTGAGAATGCTGCTTTGGAGGACTCCAGACTTGAAAATTGCAAAAAAGATATTACCAAAGGGTAGCGTGGCCGAGCGGTCTAAGGCGCTGGATTAAGGCTCCAGTCTCTGCGGAGGCGTGGGTTCGAATCCCACCGCTGCCAAGCATTGTTTTAAGGAGATGGCAGAAGAATTCTTATACCTAATCACTCTCAACAACGGTGCCTGACCCAAGGCTGAAGAGCAGTTATTCGCATGATGGTAGCAGAGAGCCATGCTACGATGCCATTTGCAAATGCTCATACCTGGCTTTGTTCTTAGGCGACATTGAAGACCCTGCAGTGTTTTGATAACAGGCAGGAAATGATGCATCTTTCCTCTTCTGACAGAAGACAAATTCAGCTTCTTCTACAAGAATGTCAGCAAATACAGTCTTCCTGTGGTAGCGTGTCTGAGTGGTCTAAGGCACTGGATTTAGGCTCCA
Organism: Brachyhypopomus gauderio; assembly: GCF_052324685.1. Classification (NCBI taxonomy): domain Eukaryota; kingdom Metazoa; phylum Chordata; class Actinopteri; order Gymnotiformes; family Hypopomidae; genus Brachyhypopomus; species Brachyhypopomus gauderio. Next base: position 68,150 of record NW_027507185.1, on the reverse strand, counting down.
GTCTCTGAGAAGGCATGGGATCGAATGCTGCCAGCTGGTAACTTTACAATGATTCTTGCCTTTGTGTTCTCTTGAAAACCCTCTCTTCCAGTACAGATGACGGGAAACAATTTGAAAAAGACATTGGAACCCTTCTTCTTTTTCAGAGTTACATATAACTTAGCATTTTTTACTTTGAAAGTTAGGCAAGCATTGTTCCTCACAAGTTCAGCCCTGCTCATGTACCAAGTTGAGAATGCTGCTTTGGAGGACTCCAGACTTGAAAATTGCAAAAAAGATATTACCAAAGGGTAGCGTGGCCGAGCGGTCTAAGGCGCTGGATTAAGGCTCCAGTCTCTGCGGAGGCGTGGGTTCGAATCCCACCGCTGCCAAGCAGTTTTTTTGGAGATGGCAGAAGAATTCTTATACCTAATCACTCTCAACAACGGTGCCTGACCCAAGGCTGAAGAGCAGTTATTCGCATGATGGTAGCAGAGAGCCATGCTACGATGCCATTTGCAAATGCTCATACCTGGCTTTGTTCTTAGGCGACATTGAAGACCCTGCAGTGTTTTGATAACAGGCAGGAAATGATGCATCTTTCCTCTTCTGACAGAAGACAAATTCAGCTTCTTCTACAAGAATGTCAGCAAATACAGTCTTCCTGTGGTAGCGTGTCTGAGTGGTCTAAGGCACTGGATTTAGGCTCCAGTCTCTGAGAAGGCATGGGATCGAATGCTGCCAGCTGGTAACTTTACAATGATTCTTGCCTTTGTGTTCTCTTGAAAGCCCTCTCTTCCAGTACAGATGACGGGAAACAATTTGAAAAAGACATTGGAACCCTTCTTCTTTTTCAGAGTTACATATAACTTAGCATTTTTTACTTTGAAAGTTAGGCAAGCATTGTTCCTCACAAGTTCAGCCCTGCTCATGTACCAAGTTGAGAATGCTGCTTTGGAGGACTCCAGACTTGAAAATTGCAAAAAAGATATTACCAAAGGGTAGCGTGGCCGAGCGGTCTAAGGCGCTGGATTAAGGCTCCAGTCTCTGCGGAGGCGTGGGTTCGAATCCCACCGCTGCCAAGCATTGTTTTAAGGAGATGGCAGAAGAATTCTTATACCTAATCACTCTCAACAACGGTGCCTGACCCAAGGCTGAAGAGCAGTTATTCGCAAGATGTTAGCAGAGAGCCATGCTACGATGCCATTTGCAAATGCTCATACCTGGCTTTGTTCTTAGGCGACATTGAAGACCCTGCAGTGTTTTGATAACAGGCAGGAAATGATGCATCTTTCCTCTTCTGACAGAAGACAAATTCAGCTTCTTCTACAAGAATGTCAGCAAATACAGTCTTCCTGTGGTAGCGTGTCTGAGTGGTCTAAGGCACTGGATTTAGGCTCCAGTCTCTGAGAAGGCATGGGATCGAATGCTGCCAGCTGGTAACTTTACAATGATTCTTGCCTTTGTGTTCTCTTGAAAACCCTCTCTTCCAGTACAGATGACGGGAAACAATTTGAAAAAGACATTGGAACCCTTCTTCTTTTTCAGAGTTACATATAACTTAGCATTTTTTACTTTGAAAGTTAGGCAAGCATTGTTCCTCACAAGTTCAGCCCTGCTCATGTACCAAGTTGAGAATGCTGCTTTGGAGGACTCCAGACTTGAAAATTGCAAAAAAGATATTACCAAAGGGTAGCGTGGCCGAGCGGTCTAAGGCGCTGGATTAAGGCTCCAGTCTCTGCGGAGGCGTGGGTTCGAATCCCACCGCTGCCAAGCATTGTTTTAAGGAGATGGCAGAAGAATTCTTATACCTAATCACTCTCAACAACGGTGCCTGACCCAAGGCTGAAGAGCAGTTATTCGCATGATGGTAGCAGAGAGCCATGCTACGATGCCATTTGCAAATGCTCATACCTGGCTTTGTTCTTAGGCGACATTGAAGACCCTGCAGTGTTTTGATAACAGGCAGGAAATGATGCATCTTTCCTCTTCTGACAGAAGACAAATTCAGCTTCTTCTACAAGAATGTCAGCAAATACAGTCTTCCTGTGGTAGCGTGTCTGAGTGGTCTAAGGCACTGGATTTAGGCTCCAGTCTCTGAGAAGGCATGGGATCGAATGCTGCCAGCTGGTAACTTTACAATGATTCTTGCCTTTGTGTTCTCTTGAAAACCCTCTCTTCCAGTACAGATGACGGGAAACAATTTGAAAAAGACATTGGAACCCTTCTTCTTTTTCAGAGTTACATATAACTTAGCATTTTTTACTTTGAAAGTTAGGCAAGCATTGTTCCTCACAAGTTCAGCCCTGCTCATGTACCAAGTTGAGAATGCTGCTTTGGAGGACTCCAGACTTGAAAATTGCAAAAAAGATATTACCAAAGGGTAGCGTGGCCGAGCGGTCTAAGGCGCTGGATTAAGGCTCCAGTCTCTGCGGAGGCGTGGGTTCGAATCCCACCGCTGCCAAGCAGTTTTTTTGGAGATGGCAGAAGAATTCTTATACCTAATCACTCTCAACAACGGTGCCTGACCCAAGGCTGAAGAGCAGTTATTCGCATGATGGTAGCAGAGAGCCATGCTACGATGCCATTTGCAAATGCTCATACCTGGCTTTGTTCTTAGGCGACATTGAAGACCCTGCAGTGTTTTGATAACAGGCAGGAAATGATGCATCTTTCCTCTTCTGACAGAAGACAAATTCAGCTTCTTCTACAAGAATGTCAGCAAATACAGTCTTCCTGTGGTAGCGTGTCTGAGTGGTCTAAGGCACTGGATTTAGGCTCCAGTCTCTGAGAAGGCATGGGATCGAATGCTGCCAGCTGGTAACTTTACAATGATTCTTGCCTTTGTGTTCTCTTGAAAGCCCTCTCTTCCAGTACAGATGACGGGAAACAATTTGAAAAAGACATTGGAACCCTTCTTCTTTTTCAGAGTTACATATAACTTAGCATTTTTTACTTTGAAAGTTAGGCAAGCATTGTTCCTCACAAGTTCAGCCCTGCTCATGTACCAAGTTGAGAATGCTGCTTTGGAGGACTCCAGACTTGAAAATTGCAAAAAAGATATTACCAAAGGGTAGCGTGGCCGAGCGGTCTAAGGCGCTGGATTAAGGCTCCAGTCTCTGCGGAGGCGTGGGTTCGAATCCCACCGCTGCCAAGCATTGTTTTAAGGAGATGGCAGAAGAATTCTTATACCTAATCACTCTCAACAACGGTGCCTGACCCAAGGCTGAAGAGCAGTTATTCGCATGATGGTAGCAGAGAGCCATGCTACGATGCCATTTGCAAATGCTCATACCTGGCTTTGTTCTTAGGCGACATTGAAGACCCTGCAGTGTTTTGATAACAGGCAGGAAATGATGCATCTTTCCTCTTCTGACAGAAGACAAATTCAGCTTCTTCTACAAGAATGTCAGCAAATACAGTCTTCCTGTGGTAGCGTGTCTGAGTGGTCTAAGGCACTGGATTTAGGCTCCAGTCTCTGAGAAGGCATGGGATCGAATGCTGCCAGCTGGTAACTTTACAATGATTCTTGCCTTTGTGTTCTCTTGAAAACCCTCTCTTCCAGTACAGATGACGGGAAACAATTTGAAAAAGACATTGGAACCCTTCTTCTTTTTCAGAGTTACATATAACTTAGCATTTTTTACTTTGAAAGTTAGGCAAGCATTGTTCCTCACAAGTTCAGCCCTGCTCATGTACCAAGTTGAGAATGCTGCTTTGGAGGACTCCAGACTTGAAAATTGCAAAAAAGATATTACCAAAGGGTAGCGTGGCCGAGCGGTCTAAGGCGCTGGATTAAGGCTCCAGTCTCTGCGGAGGCGTGGGTTCGAATCCCACCGCTGCCAAGCATTGTTTTAAGGAGATGGCAGAAGAATTCTTATACCTAATCACTCTCAACAACGGTGCCTGACCCAAGGCTGAAGAGCAGTTATTCGCATGATGGTAGCAGAGAGCCATGCTACGATGCCATTTGCAAATGCTCATACCTGGCTTTGTTCTTAGGCGACATTGAAGACCCTGCAGTGTTTTGATAACAGGCAGGAAATGATGCATCTTTCCTCTTCTGACAGAAGACAAATTCAGCTTCTTCTACAAGAATGTCAGCAAATACAGTCTTCCTGTGGTAGCGTGTCTGAGTGGTCTAAGGCACTGGATTTAGGCTCCAGTCTCTGAGAAGGCATGGGATCGAATGCTGCCAGCTGGTAACTTTACAATGATTCTTGCCTTTGTGTTCTCTTGAAAACCCTCTCTTCCAGTACAGATGACGGGAAACAATTTGAAAAAGACATTGGAACCCTTCTTCTTTTTCAGAGTTACATATAGCTTAGCATTTTTTACTTTGAAAGTTAGGCAAGCATTGTTCCTCACAAGTTCAGCCCTGCTCATGTACCAAGTTGAGAATGCTGCTTTGGAGGACTCCAGACTTGAAAATTGCAAAAAAGATATTACCAAAGGGTAGCGTGGCCGAGCGGTCTAAGGCGCTGGATTAAGGCTCCAGTCTCTGCGGAGGCGTGGGTTCGAATCCCACCGCTGCCAAGCATTGTTTTAAGGAGATGGCAGAAGAATTCTTATACCTAATCACTCTCAACAACGGTGCCTGACCCAAGGCTGAAGAGCAGTTATTCGCATGATGGTAGCAGAGAGCCATGCTACGATGCCATTTGCAAATGCTCATACCTGGCTTTGTTCTTAGGCGACATTGAAGACCCTGCAGTGTTTTGATAACAGGCAGGAAATGATGCATCTTTCCTCTTCTGACAGAAGACAAATTCAGCTTCTTCTACAAGAATGTCAGCAAATACAGTCTTCCTGTGGTAGCGTGTCTGAGTGGTCTAAGGCACTGGATTTAGGCTCCAGTCTCTGAGAAGGCATGGGATCGAATGCTGCCAGCTGGTAACTTTACAATGATTCTTGCCTTTGTGTTCTCTTGAAAACCCTCTCTTCCAGTACAGATGACGGGAAACAATTTGAAAAAGACATTGGAACCCTTCTTCTTTTTCAGAGTTACATATAGCTTAGCATTTTTTACTTTGAAAGTTAGGCAAGCATTGTTCCTCACAAGTTCAGCCCTGCTCATGTACCAAGTTGAGAATGCTGCTTTGGAGGACTCCAGACTTGAAAATTGCAAAAAAGAGATTACCACAGGGTAGCGTGGCCGAGCGGTCTAAGGCGCTGGATTAAGGCTCCAGTCTCTGCGGAGGCGTGGGTTCGAATCCCACCGCTGCCAAGCAGTTTTTTTGGAGATGGCAGAAGAATTCTTATACCTAATCACTCTCAACAACGGTGCCTGACCCAAGGCTGAAGAGCAGTTATTCGCATGATGGTAGCAGAGAGCCATGCTACGATGCCATTTGCAAATGCTCATACCTGGCTTTGTTCTTAGGCGACATTGAAGACCCTGCAGTGTTTTGATAACAGGCAGGAAATGATGCATCTTTCCTCTTCTGACAGAAGACAAATTCAGCTTCTTCTACAAGAATGTCAGCAAATACAGTCTTCCTGTGGTAGCGTGTCTGAGTGGTCTAAGGCACTGGATTTAGGCTCCAGTCTCTGAGAAGGCATGGGATCGAATGCTGCCAGCTGGTAACTTTACAATGATTCTTGCCTTTGTGTTCTCTTGAAAGCCCTCTCTTCCAGTACAGATGACGGGAAACAATTTGAAAAAGACATTGGAACCCTTCTTCTTTTTCAGAGTTACATATAACTTAGCATTTTTTACTTTGAAAGTTAGGCAAGCATTGTTCCTCACAAGTTCAGCCCTGCTCATGTACCAAGTTGAGAATGCTGCTTTGGAGGACTCCAGACTTGAAAATTGCAAAAAAGATATTACCAAAGGGTAGCGTGGCCGAGCGGTCTAAGGTGCTGGATTAAGGCTCCAGTCTCTGCGGAGGCGTGGGTTCGAATCCCACCGCTGCCAAGCATTGTTTTAAGGAGATGGCAGAAGAATTCTTATACCTAATCACTCTCAACAACGGTGCCTGACCCAAGGCTGAAGAGCAGTTATTCACATGATGGTAGCAGAGAGCCATGCTACGATGCCATTTGCAAATGCTCATACCTGGCTTTGTTCTTAGGCGACATTGAAGACCCTGCAGTGTTTTGATAACAGGCAGGAAATGATGCATCTTTCCTCTTCTGACAGAAGACAAATTCAGCTTCTTCTACAAGAATGTCAGCAAATACAGTCTTCCTGTGGTAGCGTGTCTGAGTGGTCTAAGGCACTGGATTTAGGCTCCAGTCTCTGAGAAGGCATGGGATCGAATGCTGCCAGCTGGTAACTTTACAATGATTCTTGCCTTTGTGTTCTCTTGAAAACCCTCTCTTCCAGTACAGATGACGGGAAACAATTTGAAAAAGACATTGGAACCCTTCTTCTTTTTCAGAGTTACATATAGCTTAGCATTTTTTACTTTGAAAGTTAGGCAAGCATTGTTCCTCACAAGTTCAGCCCTGCTCATGTACCAAGTTGAGAATGCTGCTTTGGAGGACTCCAGACTTGAAAATTGCAAAAAAGATATTACCAAAGGGTAGCGTGGCCGAGCGGTCTAAGGCGCTGGATTTAGGCTCCAGTCTCTGCGGAGGCGTGGGTTCGAATCCCACCGCTGCCAAGCAGTGTTTTTAAGAGATGGCAGAAGAATTCTTATACCTAATCACTCTCAACAATGGTGCCTGACCCAAGGCTGAAGAGCAGTCATTCGCATGATGGTAGCAGAGAGCCATGCCACGATGCCATTTGCATATGCTCATACCTGGCTTTGTTCTTAGGCGACATTGAAGACCCTGCGGTGTTTTGATAACAGGCAGGAAATGATGCATCTTTCCTCTTCTGACAGAAGAAAAATTCACCTTCTTCCACAAGAATGTCAGCAAATGCAGTCTTCCTGTGGTAGCGTGTCTGAGTGGTCTAAGGCACTGGATTTAGGCTCCAGTCTCTGAGAAGGCATGGGATCGAATGCTGCCAGCTGGTAACTTTACAATGATTCTTGCCTTTGTGTTCTCTTGAAAACCCTCTCTTCCAGTACAGATGACGGGAAACAATTTGAAAAAGACATTGGAACCCTTCTTCTTTTTCAGAGTTACATATAGCTTAGCATTTTTTACTTTGAAAGTTAGGCAAGCATTGTTCCTCACAAGTTCAGCCCTGCTCATGTACCAAGTTGAGAATGCTGCTTTGGAGGACTCCAGACTTGAAAATTGCAAAAAAGAGATTACCACAGGGTAGCGTGGCCGAGCGGTCTAAGGCGCTGGATTAAGGCTCCAGTCTCTGCGGAGGCGTGGGTTCGAATCCCACCGCTGCCAAGCAGTTTTTTTGGAGATGGCAGAAGAATTCTTATACCTAATCACTCTCAACAACGGTGCCTGACCCAAGGCTGAAGAGCAGTTATTCGCATGATGGTAGCAGAGAGCCATGCTACGATGCCATTTGCAAATGCTCATACCTGGCTTTGTTCTTAGGCGACATTGAAGACCCTGCAGTGTTTTGATAACAGGCAGGAAATGATGCATCTTTCCTCTTCTGACAGAAGACAAATTCAGCTTCTTCTACAAGAATGTCAGCAAATACAGTCTTCCTGTGGTAGCGTGTCTGAGTGGTCTAAGGCACTGGATTTAGGCTCCAGTCTTTGAGAAGGCATGGGATCGAATGCTGCCAGCTGGTAACTTTACAATGATTCTTGCCTTTGTGTTCTCTTGAAAACCCTCTCTTCCAGTACAGATGACGGGAAACAATTTGAAAAAGACATTGGAACCCTTCTTCTTTTTCAGAGTTACATATAGCTTAGCATTTTTTACTTTGAAAGTTAGGCAAGCATTGTTCCTCACAAGTTCAGCCCTGCTCATGTACCAAGTTGAGAATGCTGCTTTGGAGGACTCCAGACTTGAAAATTGCAAAAAAGATATTACCACAGGGTAGCGTGGCCGAGCGGTCTAAGGCGCTGGATTAAGGCTCTAGTCTCTGCGGAGGCGTGGGTTCGAATCCCACCGCTGCCAAGCAGTGTTTTTAGGAGATGGCAGAAGAATTCTTATACCTAATCACTCTCAACAACGGTGCCTGACCCAAGGCTGAAGAGCAGTTATTCGCATGATGGTAGCAGAGAGCCATGCTACGATGCCATTTGCAAATGCTCATACCTGGCTTTGTTCTTAGGCGACATTGAAGACCCTGCAGTGTTTTGATAACAGGCAGGAAATGATGCATCTTTCCTCTTCTGACAGAAGACAAATTCAGCTTCTTCTACAAGAATGTCAGCAAATACAGTCTTCCTGTGGTAGCGTGTCTGAGTGGTCTAAGGCACTGGATTTAGGCTCCAGTCTCTGAGAAGGCATGGGATCGAATGCTGCCAGCTGGTAACTTTACAATGATTCTTGCCTTTGTGTTCTCTTGAAAACCCTCTCTTCCAGTACAGATGACGGGAAACAATTTGAAAAAGACATTGGAACCCTTCTTCTTTTTCAGAGTTACATATAGCTTAGCATTTTTTACTTTGAAAGTTAGGCAAGCATTGTTCCTCACAAGTTCAGCCCTGCTCATGTACCAAGTTGAGAATGCTGCTTTGGAGGACTCCAGACTTGAAAATTGCAAAAAAGATATTACCAAAGGGTAGCGTGGCCGAGCGGTCTAAGGCGCTGGATTTAGGCTCCAGTCTCTGCGGAGGCGTGGGTTCGAATCCCACCGCTGCCAAGCAGTGTTTTTAAGAGATGGCAGAAGAATTCTTATACCTAATCACTCTCAACAATGGTGCCTGACCCAAGGCTGAAGAGCAGTCATTCGCATGATGGTAGCAGAGAGCCATGCTACGATGCCATTTGCAAATGCTCATACCTGGCTTTGTTCTTAGGCGACATTGAAGACCCTGCAGTGTTTTGATAACAGGCAGGAAATGATGCATCTTTCCTCTTCTGACAGAAGACAAATTCAGCTTCTTCTACAAGAATGTCAGCAAATACAGTCTTCCTGTGGTAGCGTGTCTGAGTGGTCTAAGGCACTGGATTTAGGCTCCAGTCTCTGAGAAGGCATGGGATCGAATGCTGCCAGCTGGTAACTTTACAATGATTCTTGCCTTTGTGTTCTCTTGAAAACCCTCTCTTCCAGTACAGATGACGGGAAACAATTTGAAAAAGACATTGGAACCCTTCTTCTTTTTCAGAGTTACATATAGCTTAGCATTTTTTACTTTGAAAGTTAGGCAAGCATTGTTCCTCACAAGTTCAGCCCTGCTCATGTACCAAGTTGAGAATGCTGCTTTGGAGGACTCCAGACTTGAAAATTGCAAAAAAGATATTACCACAGGGTAGCGTGGCCGAGCGGTCTAAGGCGCTGGATTAAGGCTCTAGTCTCTGCGGAGGCGTGGGTTCGAATCCCACCGCTGCCAAGCAGTGTTTTTAGGAGATGGCAGAAGAATTCTTATACCTAATCACTCTCAACAACGGTGCCTGACCCAAGGCTGAAGAGCAGTTATTCGCATGATGGTAGCAGAGAGCCATGCTACGATGCCATTTGCAAATGCTCATACCTGGCTTTGTTCTTAGGCGACATTGAAGACCCTGCAGTGTTTTGATAACAGGCAGGAAATGATGCATCTTTCCTCTTCTGACAGAAGACAAATTCAGCTTCTTCTACAAGAATGTCAGCAAATACAGTCTTCCTGTGGTAGCGTGTCTGAGTGGTCTAAGGCACTGGATTTAGGCTCCAGTCTCTGAGAAGGCATGGGATTGAATGCTGCCAGCTGGTAACTTTACAATGATTCTTGCCTTTGTGTTCTCTTGAAAACCCTCTCTTCCAGTACAGATGACGGGAAACAATTTGAAAAAGACATTGGAACCCTTCTTCTTTTTCAGAGTTACATATAGCTTAGCATTTTTTACTTTGAAAGTTAGGCAAGCATTGTTCCTCACAAGTTCAGCCCTGCTCATGTACCAAGTTGAGAATGCTGCTTTGGAGGACTCCAGACTTGAAAATTGCAAAAAAGATATTACCAAAGGGTAGCGTGGCCGAGCGGTCTAAGGCGCTGGATTTAGGCTCCAGTCTCTGCGGAGGCGTGGGTTCGAATCCCACCGCTGCCAAGCAGTGTTTTTAAGAGATGGCAGAAGAATTCTTATACCTAATCACTCTCAACAATGGTGCCTGACCCAAGGCTGAAGAGCAGTCATTCGCATGATGGTAGCAGAGAGCCATGCCACGATGCCATTTGCAAATGCTCATACCTGGCTTTGTTCTTAGGCGACATTGAAGACCCTGCAGTGTTTTGATAACAGGCAGGAAATGATGCATCTTTCCTCTTCTGACAGAAGACAAATTCAGCTTCTTCTACAAGAATGTCAGCAAATACAGTCTTCCTGTGGTAGCGTGTCTGAGTGGTCTAAGGCACTGGATTTAGGCTCCAGTCTCTGAGAAGGCATGGGATCGAATGCTGCCAGCTGGTAACTTTACAATGATTCTTGCCTTTGTGTTCTCTTGAAAACCCTCTCTTCCAGTACAGATGACGGGAAACAATTTGAAAAAGACATTGGAACCCTTCTTCTTTTTCAGAGTTACATATAGCTTAGCATTTTTTACTTTGAAAGTTAGGCAAGCATTGTTCCTCACAAGTTCAGCCCTGCTCATGTACCAAGTTGAGAATGCTGCTTTGGAGGACTCCAGACTTGAAAATTGCAAAAAAGATTTTACCAAAGGGTAGCGTGGCCGAGCGGTCTAAGGCGCTGGATTTAGGCTCCAGTCTCTGCGGAGGCGTGGGTTCGAATCCCACCGCTGCCAAGCAGTGTTTTTAAGAGATGGCAGAAGAATTCTTATACCTAATCACTCTCAACAATGGTGCCTGACCCAAGGCTGAAGAGCAGTCATTCGCATGATGGTAGCAGAGAGCCATGCTACGATGCCATTTGCAAATGCTCATACCTGGCTTTGTTCTTAGGCGACATTGAAGACCCTGCAGTGTTTTGATAACAGGCAGGAAATGATGCATCTTTCCTCTTCTGACAGAAGACAAATTCAGCTTCTTCTACAAGAATGTCAGCAAATACAGTCTTCCTGTGGTAGCGTGTCTGAGTGGTCTAAGGCACTGGATTTAGGCTCCAGTCTCTGAGAAGGCATGGGATCGAATGCTGCCAGCTGGTAACTTTACAATGATTCTTGCCTTTGTGTTCTCTTGAAAACCCTCTCTTCCAGTACAGATGACGGGAAACAATTTGAAAAAGACATTGGAACCCTTCTTCTTTTTCAGAGTTACATATAGCTTAGCATTTTTTACTTTGAAAGTTAGGCAAGCATTGTTCCTCACAAGTTCAGCCCTGCTCATGTACCAAGTTGAGAATGCTGCTTTGGAGGACTCCAGACTTGAAAATTGCAAAAAAGATATTACCACAGGGTAGCGTGGCCGAGCGGTCTAAGGCGCTGGATTAAGGCTCTAGTCTCTGCGGAGGCGTGGGTTCGAATCCCACCGCTGCCAAGCAGTGTTTTTAGGAGATGGCAGAAGAATTCTTATACCTAATCACTCTCAACAACGGTGCCTGACCCAAGGCTGAAGAGCAGTTATTCGCATGATGGTAGCAGAGAGCCATGCTACGATGCCATTTGCAAATGCTCATACCTGGCTTTGTTCTTAGGCGACATTGAAGACCCTGCAGTGTTTTGATAACAGGCAGGAAATGATGCATCTTTCCTCTTCTGACAGAAGACAAATTCAGCTTCTTCTACAAGAATGTCAGCAAATACAGTCTTCCTGTGGTAGCGTGTCTGAGTGGTCTAAGGCACTGGATTTAGGCTCCAGTCTCTGAGAAGGCATGGGATTGAATGCTGCCAGCTGGTAACTTTACAATGATTCTTGCCTTTGTGTTCTCTTGAAAACCCTCTCTTCCAGTACAGATGACGGGAAACAATTTGAAAAAGACATTGGAACCCTTCTTCTTTTTCAGAGTTACATATAGCTTAGCATTTTTTACTTTGAAAGTTAGGCAAGCATTGTTCCTCACAAGTTCAGCCCTGCTCATGTACCAAGTTGAGAATGCTGCTTTGGAGGACTCCAGACTTGAAAATTGCAAAAAAGATATTACCAAAGGGTAGCGTGGCCGAGCGGTCTAAGGCGCTGGATTTAGGCTCCAGTCTCTGCGGAGGCGTGGGTTCGAATCCCACCGCTGCCAAGCAGTGTTTTTAAGAGATGGCAGAAGAATTCTTATACCTAATCACTCTCAACAATGGTGCCTGACCCAAGGCTGAAGAGCAGTCATTCGCATGATGGTAGCAGAGAGCCATGCCACGATGCCATTTGCAAATGCTCATACCTGGCTTTGTTCTTAGGCGACATTGAAGACCCTGCGGTGTTTTGATAACAGGCAGGAAATGATGCATCTTTCCTCTTCTGACAGAAGAAAAATTCACCTTCTTCCACAAGAATGTCAGCAAATGCAGTCTACCTGTGGTAGCGTGTCTGAGTGGTCTAAGGCACTGGATTTAGGCTCCAGTCTCTGAGAAGGCATGGGATCGAATGCTGCCAGCTGGTAACTTTACAATGATTCTTGCCTTTGTGTTCTCTTGAAAACCCTCTCTTCCAGTACAGATGACGGGAAACAATTTGAAAAAGACATTGGAACCCTTCTTCTTTTTCAGAGTTACATATAGCTTAGCATTTTTTACTTTGAAAGTTAGGCAAGCATTGTTCCTCACAAGTTCAGCCCTGCTCATGTACCAAGTTGAGAATGCTGCTTTGGAGGACTCCAGACTTGAAAATTGCAAAAAAGAGATTACCACAGGGTAGCGTGGCCGAGCGGTCTAAGGCGCTGGATTAAGGCTCCAGTCTCTGCGGAGGCGTGGGTTCGAATCCCACCGCTGCCAAGCAGTTTTTTTGGAGATGGCAGAAGAATTCTTATACCTAATCACTCTCAACAACGGTGCCTGACCCAAGGCTGAAGAGCAGTTATTCGCATGATGGTAGCAGAGAGCCATGCTACGATGCCATTTGCAAATGCTCATACCTGGCTTTGTTCTTAGGCGACATTGAAGACCCTGCAGTGTTTTGATAACAGGCAGGAAATGATGCATCTTTCCTCTTCTGACAGAAGACAAATTCAGCTTCTTCTACAAGAATGTCAGCAAATACAGTCTTCCTGTGGTAGCGTGTCTGAGTGGTCTAAGGCACTGGATTTAGGCTCCAGTCTCTGAGAAGGCATGGGATCGAATGCTGCCAGCTGGTAACTTTACAATGATTCTTGCCTTTGTGTTCTCTTGAAAACCCTCTCTTCCAGTACAGATGACGGGAAACAATTTGAAAAAGACATTGGAACCCTTCTTCTTTTTCAGAGTTACATATAGCTTAGCATTTTTTACTTTGAAAGTTAGGCAAGCATTGTTCCTCACAAGTTCAGCCCTGCTCATGTACCAAGTTGAGAATGCTGCTTTGGAGGACTCCAGACTTGAAAATTGCAAAAAAGATATTACCACAGGGTAGCGTGGCCGAGCGGTCTAAGGCGCTGGATTAAGGCTCCAGTCTCTGCGGAGGCGTGGGTTCGAATCCCACCGCTGCCAAGCAGTGTTTTTAGGAGATGGCAGAAGAATTCTTATACCTAATCACTCTCAACAACGGTGCCTGACCCAAGGCTGAAGAGCAGTTATTCGCATGATGGTAGCAGAGAGCCATGCTACGATGCCATTTGCAAATGCTCATACCTGGCTTTGTTCTTAGGCGACATTGAAGACCCTGCAGTGTTTTGATAACAGGCAGGAAATGATGCATCTTTCCTCTTCTGACAGAAGACAAATTCAGCTTCTTCTACAAGAATGTCAGCAAATACAGTCTTCCTGTGGTAGCGTGTCTGAGTGGTCTAAGGCACTGGATTTAGGCTCCAGTCTCTGAGAAGGCATGGGATCGAATGCTGCCAGCTGGTAACTTTACAATGATTCTTGCCTTTGTGTTCTCTTGAAAACCCTCTCTTCCAGTACAGATGACGGGAAACAATTTGAAAAAGACATTGGAACCCTTCTTCTTTTTCAGAGTTACATATAGCTTAGCATTTTTTACTTTGAAAGTTAGGCAAGCATTGTTCCTCACAAGTTCAGCCCTGCTCATGTACCAAGTTGAGAATGCTGCTTTGGAGGACTCCAGACTTGAAAATTGCAAAAAAGATATTACCAAAGGGTAGCGTGGCCGAGCGGTCTAAGGCGCTGGATTTAGGCTCCAGTCTCTGCGGAGGCGTGGGTTCGAATCCCACCGCTGCCAAGCAGTGTTTTTAAGAGATGGCAGAAGAATTCTTATACCTAATCACTCTCAACAATGGTGCCTGACCCAAGGCTGAAGAGCAGTCATTCGCATGATGGTAGCAGAGAGCCATGCCACGATGCCATTTGCAAATGCTCATACCTGGCTTTGTTCTTAGGCGACATTGAAGACCCTGCGGTGTTTTGATAACAGGCAGGAAATGATGCATCTTTCCTCTTCTGACAGAAGAAAAATTCACCTTCTTCCACAAGAATGTCAGCAAATGCAGTCTTCCTGTGGTAGCGTGTCTGAGTGGTCTAAGGCACTGGATTTAGGCTCCAGTCTCTGAGAAGGCATGGGATCGAATGCTGCCAGCTGGTAACTTTACAATGATTCTTGCCTTTGTGTTCTCTTGAAAACCCTCTCTTCCAGTACAGATGACGGGAAACAATTTGAAAAAGACATTGGAACCCTTCTTCTTTTTCAGAGTTACATATAGCTTAGCATTTTTTACTTTGAAAGTTAGGCAAGCATTGTTCCTCACAAGTTCAGCCCTGCTCATGTACCAAGTTGAGAATGCTGCTTTGGAGGACTCCAGACTTGAAAATTGCAAAAAAGATATTACCAAAGGGTAGCGTGGCCGAGCGGTCTAAGGCGCTGGATTTAGGCTCCAGTCTCTGCGGAGGCGTGGGTTCGAATCCCACCGCTGCCAAGCAGTGTTTTTAAGAGATGGCAGAAGAATTCTTATACCTAATCACTCTCAACAATGGTGCCTGACCCAAGGCTGAAGAGCAGTCATTCGCATGATGGTAGCAGAGAGCCATGCCACGATGCCATTTGCAAATGCTCATACCTGGCTTTGTTCTTAGGCGACATTGAAGACCCTGCGGTGTTTTGATAACAGGCAGGAAATGATGCATCTTTCCTCTTCTGACAGAAGAAAAATTCACCTTCTTCCACAAGAATGTCAGCAAATGCAGTCTACCTGTGGTAGCGTGTCTGAGTGGTCTAAGGCACTGGATTTAGGCTCCAGTCTCTGAGAAGGCATGGGATCGAATGCTGCCAGCTGGTAACTTTACAATGATTCTTGCCTTTGTGTTCTCTTGAAAACCCTCTCTTCCAGTACAGATGACGGGAAACAATTTGAAAAAGACATTGGAACCCTTCTTCTTTTTCAGAGTTACATATAGCTTAGCATTTTTTACTTTGAAAGTTAGGCAAGCATTGTTCCTCACAAGTTCAGCCCTGCTCATGTACCAAGTTGAGAATGCTGCTTTGGAGGACTCCAGACTTGAAAATTGCAAAAAAGAGATTACCACAGGGTAGCTTGGCCGAGCGGTCTAAGGAGCTGGATTAAGGCTCCAGTCTCTGCGGAGGTGTGGGTTCGAATCCCACCGCTGCCAAGCAGTTTTTTTGGAGATGGCAGAAGAATTCTTATACCTAATCACTCTCAACAACGGTGCCTGACCCAAGGCTGAAGAGCAGTTATTCGCATGATGGTAGCAGAGAGCCATGCTACGATGCCATTTGCAAATGCTCATACCTGGCTTTGTTCTTAGGCGACATTGAAGACCCTGCAGTGTTTTGATAACAGGCAGGAAATGATGCATCTTTCCTCTTCTGACAGAAGACAAATTCAGCTTCTTCTACAAGAATGTCAGCAAATACAGTCTTCCTGTGGTAGCGTGTCTGAGTGGTCTAAGGCACTGGATTTAGGCTCCAGTCTCTGAGAAGGCATGGGATCGAATGCTGCCAGCTGGTAACTTTACAATGATTCTTGCCTTTGTGTTCTCTTGAAAACCCTCTCTTCCAGTACAGATGACGGGAAACAATTTGAAAAAGACATTGGAACCCTTCTTCTTTTTCAGAGTTACATATAGCTTAGCATTTTTTACTTTGAAAGTTAGGCAAGCATTGTTCCTCACAAGTTCAGCCCTGCTCATGTACCAAGTTGAGAATGCTGCTTTGGAGGACTCCAGACTTGAAAATTGCAAAAAAGATATTACCACAGGGTAGCGTGGCCGAGCGGTTTAAGGCGCTGGATTAAGGCTCCAGTCTCTGCGGAGGCGTGGGTTCGAATCCCACCGCTGCCAAGCAGTGTTTTTAGGAGATGGCAGAAGAATTCTTATACCTAATCACTCTCAACAACGGTGCCTGACCCAAGGCTGAAGAGCAGTTATTCGCATGATGGTAGCAGAGAGCCATGCTACGATGCCATTTGCAAATGCTCATACCTGGCTTTGTTCTTAGGCGACATTGAAGACCCTGCAGTGTTTTGATAACAGGCAGGAAATGATGCATCTTTCCTCTTCTGACAGAAGACAAATTCAGCTTCTTCTACAAGAATGTCAGCAAATACAGTCTTCCTGTGGTAGCGTGTCTGAGTGGTCTAAGGCACTGGATTTAGGCTCCAGTCTCTGAGAAGGCATGGGATCGAATGCTGCCAGCTGGTAACTTTACAATGATTCTTGCCTTTGTGTTCTCTTGAAAACCCTCTCTTCCAGTACAGATGACGGGAAACAATTTGAAAACGACATTGGAACCCTTCTTCTTTTTCAGAGTTACATATAGCTTAGCATTTTTTACTTTGAAAGTTAGGCAAGCATTGTTCCTCACAAGTTCAGCCCTGCTCATGTACCAAGTTGAGAATGCTGCTTTGGAGGACTCCAGACTTGAAAATTGCAAAAAAGATATTACCAAAGGGTAGCGTGGCCGAGCGGTCTAAGGCGCTGGATTTAGGCTCCAGTCTCTGCGGAGGCGTGGGTTCGAATCCCACCGCTGCCAAGCAGTGTTTTTAAGAGATGGCAGAAGAATTCTTATACCTAATCACTCTCAACAATGGTGCCTGACCCAAGGCTGAAGAGCAGTCATTCGCATGATGGTAGCAGAGAGCCATGCCACGATGCCATTTGCAAATGCTCATACCTGGCTTTGTTCTTAGGCGACATTGAAGACCCTGCGGTGTTTTGATAACAGGCAGGAAATGATGCATCTTTCCTCTTCTGACAGAAGAAAAATTCACCTTCTTCCACAAGAATGTCAGCAAATGCAGTCTTCCTGTGGTAGCGTGTCTGAGTGGTCTAAGGCACTGGATTTAGGCTCCAGTCTCTGAGAAGGCATGGGATCGAATGCTGCCAGCTGGTAACTTTACAATGATTCTTGCCTTTGTGTTCTCTTGAAAACCCTCTCTTCCAGTACAGATGACGGGAAACAATTTGAAAAAGACATTGGAACCCTTCTTCTTTTTCAGTTACATATAGCTTAGCATTTTTTACTTTGAAAGTTAGGCAAGCATTGTTCCTCACAAGTTCAGCCCTGCTCATGTACCAAGTTGAGAATGCTGCTTTGGAGGACTCCAGACTTGAAAATTGCAAAAAAGATATTACCAAAGGGTAGCGTGGCCGAGCGGTCTAAGGCGCTGGATTTAGGCTCCAGTCTCTGCGGAGGCGTGGGTTCGAATCCCACCGCTGCCAAGCAGTGTTTTTAAGAGATGGCAGAAGAATTCTTATACCTAATCACTCTCAACAATGGTGCCTGACCCAAGGCTGAAGAGCAGTCATTCGCATGATGGTAGCAGAGAGCCATGCCACGATGCCATTTGCAAATGCTCATACCTGGCTTTGTTCTTAGGCGACATTGAAGACCCTGCGGTGTTTTGATAACAGGCAGGAAATGATGCATCTTTCCTCTTCTGACAGAAGAAAAATTCACCTTCTTCCACAAGAATGTCAGCAAATGCAGTCTTCCTGTGGTAGCGTGTCTGAGTGGTCTAAGGCACTGGATTTAGGCTCCAGTCTCTGAGAAGGCATGGGATCGAATGCTGCCAGCTGGTAACTTTACAATGATTCTTGCCTTTGTGTTCTCTTGAAAACCCTCTCTTCCAGTACAGATGACGGGAAACAATTTGAAAAAGACATTGGAACCCTTCTTCTTTTTCAGAGTTACATATAGCTTAGCATTTTTTACTTTGAAAGTTAGGCAAGCATTGTTCCTCACAAGTTCAGCCCTGCTCATGTACCAAGTTGAGAATGCTGCTTTGGAGGACTCCAGACTTGAAAATTGCAAAAAAGATATTACCAAAGGGTAGCGTGGCCGAGCGGTCTAAGGCGCTGGATTTAGGCTCCAGTCTCTGCGGAGGCGTGGGTTCGAATCCCACCGCTGCCAAGCAGTGTTTTTAAGAGATGGCAGAAGAATTCTTATACCTAATCACTCTCAACAATGGTGCCTGACCCAAGGCTGAAGAGCAGTCATTCGCATGATGGTAGCAGAGAGCCATGCCACGATGCCATTTGCAAATGCTCATACCTGGCTTTGTTCTTAGGCGACATTGAAGACCCTGCGGTGTTTTGATAACAGGCAGGAAATGATGCATCTTTCCTCTTCTGACAGAAGAAAAATTCACCTTCTTCCACAAGAATGTCAGCAAATGCAGTCTACCTGTGGTAGCGTGTCTGAGTGGTCTAAGGCACTGGATTTAGGCTCCAGTCTCTGAGAAGGCATGGGATCGAATGCTGCCAGCTGGTAACTTTACAATGATTCTTGCCTTTGTGTTCTCTTGAAAACCCTCTCTTCCAGTACAGATGACGGGAAACAATTTGAAAAAGACATTGGAACCCTTCTTCTTTTTCAGAGTTACATATAGCTTAGCATTTTTTACTTTGAAAGTTAGGCAAGCATTGTTCCTCACAAGTTCAGCCCTGCTCATGTACCAAGTTGAGAATGCTGCTTTGGAGGACTCCAGACTTGAAAATTGCAAAAAAGAGATTACCACAGGGTAGCTTGGCCGAGCGGTCTAAGGCGCTGGATTAAGGCTCCAGTCTCTGCGGAGGCGTGGGTTCGAATCCCACCGCTGCCAAGCAGTTTTTTTGGAGATGGCAGAAGAATTCTTATACCTAATCACTCTCAACAACGGTGCCTGACCCAAGGCTGAAGAGCAGTTATTCGCATGATGGTAGCAGAGAGCCATGCTACGATGCCATTTGCAAATGCTCATACCTGGCTTTGTTCTTAGGCGACATTGAAGACCCTGCAGTGTTTTGATAACAGGCAGGAAATGATGCATCTTTCCTCTTCTGACAGAAGACAAATTCAGCTTCTTCTACAAGAATGTCAGCAAATACAGTCTTCCTGTGGTAGCGTGTCTGAGTGGTCTAAGGCACTGGATTTAGGCTCCAGTCTCTGAGAAGGCATGGGATCGAATGCTGCCAGCTGGTAACTTTACAATGATTCTTGCCTTTGTGTTCTCTTGAAAACCCTCTCTTCCAGTACAGATGACGGGAAACAATTTGAAAAAGACATTGGAACCCTTCTTCTTTTTTAGAGTTACATATAGCTTAGCATTTTTTACTTTGAAAGTTAGGCAAGCATTGTTCCTCACAAGTTCAGCCCTGCTCATGTACCAAGTTGAGAATGCTGCTTTGGAGGACTCCAGACTTGAAAATTGCAAAAAAGATATTACCACAGGGTAGCGTGGCCGAGCGGTCTAAGGCGCTGGATTAAGGCTCCAGTCTCTGCGGAGGCGTGGGTTCGAATCCCACCGCTGCCAAGCAGTGTTTTTAGGAGATGGCAGAAGAATTCTTATACCTAATCACTCTCAACAACGGTGCCTGACCCAAGGCTGAAGAGCAGTTATTCGCATGATGGTAGCAGAGAGCCATGCTACGATGCCATTTGCAAATGCTCATACCTGGCTTTGTTCTTAGGCGACATTGAAGACCCTGCAGTGTTTTGATAACAGGCAGGAAATGATGCATCTTTCCTCTTCTGACAGAAGACAAATTCAGCTTCTTCTACAAGAATGTCAGCAAATACAGTCTTCCTGTGGTAGCGTGTCTGAGTGGTCTAAGGCACTGGATTTAGGCTCCAGTCTCTGAGAAGGCATGGGATCGAATGCTGCCAGCTGGTAACTTTACAATGATTCTTGCCTTTGTGTTCTCTTGAAAACCCTCTCTTCCAGTACAGATGACGGGAAACAATTTGAAAAAGACATTGGAACCCTTCTTCTTTTTCAGAGTTACATATAGCTTAGCATTTTTTACTTTGAAAGTTAGGCAAGCATTGTTCCTCACAAGTTCAGCCCTGCTCATGTACCAAGTTGAGAATGCTGCTTTGGAGGACTCCAGACTTGAAAATTGCAAAAAAGATATTACCAAAGGGTAGCGTGGCCGAGCGGTCTAAGGCGCTGGATTTAGGCTCCAGTCTCTGCGGAGGCATGGGTTCGCATTTATTATTCGCATGATGGTATTCGCATGATGGTAGCAGAGAGCCATGCTACGATGCCATTTGCAAATGCTCATACCTGGCTTTGTTCTTAGGCGACATTGAAGACCCTGCAGTGTTTTGATAACAGGCAGGAAATGATGCATCTTTCCTCTTCTGACAGAAGACAAATTCAGCTTCTTCTACAAGAATGTCAGCAAATACAGTCTTCCTGTGGTAGCGTGTCTGAGTGGTCTAAGGCACTGGATTTAGGCTCCAGTCTCTGAGAAGGCATGGGATCGAATGCTGCCAGCTGGTAACTTTACAATGATTCTTGCCTTTGTGTTCTCTTGAAAACCCTCTCTTCCAGTACAGATGACGGGAAACAATTTGAAAAAGACATTGGAACCCTTCTTCTTTTTCAGAGTTACATATAACTTAGCATTTTTTACTTTGAAAGTTAGGCAAGCATTGTTCCTCACAAGTTCAGCCCTGCTCATGTACCAAGTTGAGAATGCTGCTTTGGAGGACTCCAGACTTGAAAATTGCAAAAAAGATATTACCAAAGGGTAGCGTGGCCGAGCGGTCTAAGGCGCTGGATTAAGGCTCCAGTCTCTGCGGAGGCGTGGGTTCGAATCCCACCGCTGCCAAGCAGTTTTTTTGGAGATGGCAGAAGAATTCTTATACCTAATCACTCTCAACAACGGTGCCTGACCCAAGGCTGAAGAGCAGTTATTCGCATGATGGTAGCAGAGAGCCATGCTACGATGCCATTTGCAAATGCTCATACCTGGCTTTGTTCTTAGGCGACATTGAAGACCCTGCAGTGTTTTGATAACAGGCAGGAAATGATGCATCTTTCCTCTTCTGACAGAAGACAAATTCAGCTTCTTCTACAAGAATGTCAGCAAATACAGTCTTCCTGTGGTAGCGTGTCTGAGTGGTCTAAGGCACTGGATTTAGGCTCCAGTCTCTGAGAAGGCATGGGATCGAATGCTGCCAGCTGGTAACTTTACAATGATTCTTGCCTTTGTGTTCTCTTGAAAGCCCTCTCTTCCAGTACAGATGACGGGAAACAATTTGAAAAAGACATTGGAACCCTTCTTCTTTTTCAGAGTTACATATAACTTAGCATTTTTTACTTTGAAAGTTAGGCAAGCATTGTTCCTCACAAGTTCAGCCCTGCTCATGTACCAAGTTGAGAATGCTGCTTTGGAGGACTCCAGACTTGAAAATTGCAAAAAAGATATTACCAAAGGGTAGCGTGGCCGAGCGGTCTAAGGCGCTGGATTAAGGCTCCAGTCTCTGCGGAGGCGTGGGTTCGAATCCCACCGCTGCCAAGCATTGTTTTAAGGAGATGGCAGAAGAATTCTTATACCTAATCACTCTCAACAACGGTGCCTGACCCAAGGCTGAAGAGCAGTTATTCGCAAGATGTTAGCAGAGAGCCATGCTACGATGCCATTTGCAAATGCTCATACCTGGCTTTGTTCTTAGGCGACATTGAAGACCCTGCAGTGTTTTGATAACAGGCAGGAAATGATGCATCTTTCCTCTTCTGACAGAAGACAAATTCAGCTTCTTCTACAAGAATGTCAGCAAATACAGTCTTCCTGTGGTAGCGTGTCTGAGTGGTCTAAGGCACTGGATTTAGGCTCCAGTCTCTGAGAAGGCATGGGATCGAATGCTGCCAGCTGGTAACTTTACAATGATTCTTGCCTTTGTGTTCTCTTGAAAACCCTCTCTTCCAGTACAGATGACGGGAAACAATTTGAAAAAGACATTGGAACCCTTCTTCTTTTTCAGAGTTACATATAACTTAGCATTTTTTACTTTGAAAGTTAGGCAAGCATTGTTCCTCACAAGTTCAGCCCTGCTCATGTACCAAGTTGAGAATGCTGCTTTGGAGGACTCCAGACTTGAAAATTGCAAAAAAGATATTACCAAAGGGTAGCGTGGCCGAGCGGTCTAAGGCGCTGGATTAAGGCTCCAGTCTCTGCGGAGGCGTGGGTTCGAATCCCACCGCTGCCAAGCATTGTTTTAAGGAGATGGCAGAAGAATTCTTATACCTAATCACTCTCAACAACGGTGCCTGACCCAAGGCTGAAGAGCAGTTATTCGCATGATGGTAGCAGAGAGCCATGCTACGATGCCATTTGCAAATGCTCATACCTGGCTTTGTTCTTAGGCGACATTGAAGACCCTGCAGTGTTTTGATAACAGGCAGGAAATGATGCATCTTTCCTCTTCTGACAGAAGACAAATTCAGCTTCTTCTACAAGAATGTCAGCAAATACAGTCTTCCTGTGGTAGCGTGTCTGAGTGGTCTAAGGCACTGGATTTAGGCTCCAGTCTCTGAGAAGGCATGGGATCGAATGCTGCCAGCTGGTAACTTTACAATGATTCTTGCCTTTGTGTTCTCTTGAAAACCCTCTCTTCCAGTACAGATGACGGGAAACAATTTGAAAAAGACATTGGAACCCTTCTTCTTTTTCAGAGTTACATATAACTTAGCATTTTTTACTTTGAAAGTTAGGCAAGCATTGTTCCTCACAAGTTCAGCCCTGCTCATGTACCAAGTTGAGAATGCTGCTTTGGAGGACTCCAGACTTGAAAATTGCAAAAAAGATATTACCAAAGGGTAGCGTGGCCGAGCGGTCTAAGGCGCTGGATTAAGGCTCCAGTCTCTGCGGAGGCGTGGGTTCGAATCCCACCGCTGCCAAGCAGTTTTTTTGGAGATGGCAGAAGAATTCTTATACCTAATCACTCTCAACAACGGTGCCTGACCCAAGGCTGAAGAGCAGTTATTCGCATGATGGTAGCAGAGAGCCATGCTACGATGCCATTTGCAAATGCTCATACCTGGCTTTGTTCTTAGGCGACATTGAAGACCCTGCAGTGTTTTGATAACAGGCAGGAAATGATGCATCTTTCCTCTTCTGACAGAAGACAAATTCAGCTTCTTCTACAAGAATGTCAGCAAATACAGTCTTCCTGTGGTAGCGTGTCTGAGTGGTCTAAGGCACTGGATTTAGGCTCCAGTCTCTGAGAAGGCATGGGATCGAATGCTGCCAGCTGGTAACTTTACAATGATTCTTGCCTTTGTGTTCTCTTGAAAGCCCTCTCTTCCAGTACAGATGACGGGAAACAATTTGAAAAAGACATTGGAACCCTTCTTCTTTTTCAGAGTTACATATAACTTAGCATTTTTTACTTTGAAAGTTAGGCAAGCATTGTTCCTCACAAGTTCAGCCCTGCTCATGTACCAAGTTGAGAATGCTGCTTTGGAGGACTCCAGACTTGAAAATTGCAAAAAAGATATTACCAAAGGGTAGCGTGGCCGAGCGGTCTAAGGCGCTGGATTAAGGCTCCAGTCTCTGCGGAGGCGTGGGTTCGAATCCCACCGCTGCCAAGCATTGTTTTAAGGAGATGGCAGAAGAATTCTTATACCTAATCACTCTCAACAACGGTGCCTGACCCAAGGCTGAAGAGCAGTTATTCGCATGATGGTAGCAGAGAGCCATGCTACGATGCCATTTGCAAATGCTCATACCTGGCTTTGTTCTTAGGCGACATTGAAGACCCTGCAGTGTTTTGATAACAGGCAGGAAATGATGCATCTTTCCTCTTCTGACAGAAGACAAATTCAGCTTCTTCTACAAGAATGTCAGCAAATACAGTCTTCCTGTGGTAGCGTGTCTGAGTGGTCTAAGGCACTGGATTTAGGCTCCAGTCTCTGAGAAGGCATGGGATCGAATGCTGCCAGCTGGTAACTTTACAATGATTCTTGCCTTTGTGTTCTCTTGAAAACCCTCTCTTCCAGTACAGATGACGGGAAACAATTTGAAAAAGACATTGGAACCCTTCTTCTTTTTCAGAGTTACATATAACTTAGCATTTTTTACTTTGAAAGTTAGGCAAGCATTGTTCCTCACAAGTTCAGCCCTGCTCATGTACCAAGTTGAGAATGCTGCTTTGGAGGACTCCAGACTTGAAAATTGCAAAAAAGATATTACCAAAGGGTAGCGTGGCCGAGCGGTCTAAGGCGCTGGATTAAGGCTCCAGTCTCTGCGGAGGCGTGGGTTCGAATCCCACCGCTGCCAAGCATTGTTTTAAGGAGATGGCAGAAGAATTCTTATACCTAATCACTCTCAACAACGGTGCCTGACCCAAGGCTGAAGAGCAGTTATTCGCATGATGGTAGCAGAGAGCCATGCTACGATGCCATTTGCAAATGCTCATACCTGGCTTTGTTCTTAGGCGACATTGAAGACCCTGCAGTGTTTTGATAACAGGCAGGAAATGATGCATCTTTCCTCTTCTGACAGAAGACAAATTCAGCTTCTTCTACAAGAATGTCAGCAAATACAGTCTTCCTGTGGTAGCGTGTCTGAGTGGTCTAAGGCACTGGATTTAGGCTCCAGTCTCTGAGAAGGCATGGGATCGAATGCTGCCAGCTGGTAACTTTACAATGATTCTTGCCTTTGTGTTCTCTTGAAAACCCTCTCTTCCAGTACAGATGACGGGAAACAATTTGAAAAAGACATTGGAACCCTTCTTCTTTTTCAGAGTTACATATAGCTTAGCATTTTTTACTTTGAAAGTTAGGCAAGCATTGTTCCTCACAAGTTCAGCCCTGCTCATGTACCAAGTTGAGAATGCTGCTTTGGAGGACTCCAGACTTGAAAATTGCAAAAAAGATATTACCAAAGGGTAGCGTGGCCGAGCGGTCTAAGGCGCTGGATTAAGGCTCCAGTCTCTGCGGAGGCGTGGGTTCGAATCCCACCGCTGCCAAGCATTGTTTTAAGGAGATGGCAGAAGAATTCTTATACCTAATCACTCTCAACAACGGTGCCTGACCCAAGGCTGAAGAGCAGTTATTCGCATGATGGTAGCAGAGAGCCATGCTACGATGCCATTTGCAAATGCTCATACCTGGCTTTGTTCTTAGGCGACATTGAAGACCCTGCAGTGTTTTGATAACAGGCAGGAAATGATGCATCTTTCCTCTTCTGACAGAAGACAAATTCAGCTTCTTCTACAAGAATGTCAGCAAATACAGTCTTCCTGTGGTAGCGTGTCTGAGTGGTCTAAGGCACTGGATTTAGGCTCCAGTCTCTGAGAAGGCATGGGATCGAATGCTGCCAGCTGGTAACTTTACAATGATTCTTGCCTTTGTGTTCTCTTGAAAACCCTCTCTTCCAGTACAGATGACGGGAAACAATTTGAAAAAGACATTGGAACCCTTCTTCTTTTTCAGAGTTACATATAGCTTAGCATTTTTTACTTTGAAAGTTAGGCAAGCATTGTTCCTCACAAGTTCAGCCCTGCTCATGTACCAAGTTGAGAATGCTGCTTTGGAGGACTCCAGACTTGAAAATTGCAAAAAAGAGATTACCACAGGGTAGCGTGGCCGAGCGGTCTAAGGCGCTGGATTAAGGCTCCAGTCTCTGCGGAGGCGTGGGTTCGAATCCCACCGCTGCCAAGCAGTTTTTTTGGAGATGGCAGAAGAATTCTTATACCTAATCACTCTCAACAACGGTGCCTGACCCAAGGCTGAAGAGCAGTTATTCGCATGATGGTAGCAGAGAGCCATGCTACGATGCCATTTGCAAATGCTCATACCTGGCTTTGTTCTTAGGCGACATTGAAGACCCTGCAGTGTTTTGATAACAGGCAGGAAATGATGCATCTTTCCTCTTCTGACAGAAGACAAATTCAGCTTCTTCTACAAGAATGTCAGCAAATACAGTCTTCCTGTGGTAGCGTGTCTGAGTGGTCTAAGGCACTGGATTTAGGCTCCAGTCTCTGAGAAGGCATGGGATCGAATGCTGCCAGCTGGTAACTTTACAATGATTCTTGCCTTTGTGTTCTCTTGAAAGCCCTCTCTTCCAGTACAGATGACGGGAAACAATTTGAAAAAGACATTGGAACCCTTCTTCTTTTTCAGAGTTACATATAACTTAGCATTTTTTACTTTGAAAGTTAGGCAAGCATTGTTCCTCACAAGTTCAGCCCTGCTCATGTACCAAGTTGAGAATGCTGCTTTGGAGGACTCCAGACTTGAAAATTGCAAAAAAGATATTACCAAAGGGTAGCGTGGCCGAGCGGTCTAAGGTGCTGGATTAAGGCTCCAGTCTCTGCGGAGGCGTGGGTTCGAATCCCACCGCTGCCAAGCATTGTTTTAAGGAGATGGCAGAAGAATTCTTATACCTAATCACTCTCAACAACGGTGCCTGACCCAAGGCTGAAGAGCAGTTATTCACATGATGGTAGCAGAGAGCCATGCTACGATGCCATTTGCAAATGCTCATACCTGGCTTTGTTCTTAGGCGACATTGAAGACCCTGCAGTGTTTTGATAACAGGCAGGAAATGATGCATCTTTCCTCTTCTGACAGAAGACAAATTCAGCTTCTTCTACAAGAATGTCATCAAATACAGTCTTCCTGTGGTAGCGTGTCTGAGTGGTCTAAGGCACTGGATTTAGGCTCCAGTCTCTGAGAAGGCATGGGATCGAATGCTGCCAGCTGGTAACTTTACAATGATTCTTGCCTTTGTGTTCTCTTGAAAACCCTCTCTTCCAGTACAGATGACGGGAAACAATTTGAAAAAGACATTGGAACCCTTCTTCTTTTTCAGAGTTACATATAGCTTAGCATTTTTTACTTTGAAAGTTAGGCAAGCATTGTTCCTCACAAGTTCAGCCCTGCTCATGTACCAAGTTGAGAATGCTGCTTTGGAGGACTCCAGACTTGAAAATTGCAAAAAAGATATTACCACAGGGTAGCGTGGCCGAGCGGTCTAAGGCGCTGGATTAAGGCTCCAGTCTCTGCGGAGGCGTGGGTTCGAATCCCACCGCTGCCAAGCAGTGTTTTTAGGAGATGGCAGAAGAATTCTTATACCTAATCACTCTCAACAACGGTGCCTGACCCAAGGCTGAAGAGCAGTTATTCGCATGATGGTAGCAGAGAGCCATGCTACGATGCCATTTGCAAATGCTCATACCTGGCTTTGTTCTTAGGCGACATTGAAGACCCTGCAGTGTTTTGATAACAGGCAGGAAATGATGCATCTTTCCTCTTCTGACAGAAGACAAATTCAGCTTCTTCTACAAGAATGTCAGCAAATACAGTCTTCCTGTGGTAGCGTGTCTGAGTGGTCTAAGGCACTGGATTTAGGCTCCAGTCTCTGAGAAGGCATGGGATCGAATTCTGCCAGCTGGTAACTTTACAATGATTCTTGCCTTTGTGTTCTCTTGAAAACCCTCTCTTCCAGTACAGATGACGGGAAACAATTTGAAAAAGACATTGGAACCCTTCTTCTTTTTCAGAGTTACATATAGCTTAGCATTTTTTACTTTGAAAGTTAGGCAAGCATTGTTCCTCACAAGTTCAGCCCTGCTCATGTACCAAGTTGAGAATGCTGCTTTGGAGGACTCCAGACTTGAAAATTGCAAAAAAGACATTACCAAAGGGTAGCGTGGCCGAGCGGTCTAAGGCGCTGGATTTAGGCTCCAGTCTCTGCGGAGGCGTGGGTTCGAATCCCACCGCTGCCAAGCAGAGTTTTTAAGAGATGGCAGAAGAATTCTTATACCTAATCACTCTCAACAATGGTGCCTGACCCAAGGCTGAAGAGCAGTCATTCGCATGATGGTAGCAGAGAGCCATGCCACGATGCCATTTGCAAATGCTCATACCTGGCTTTGTTCTTAGGCGACATTGAAGACCCTGCGGTGTTTTGATAACAGGCAGGAAATGATGCATCTTTCCTCTTCTGACAGAAGAAAAATTCACCTTCTTCCACAAGAATGTCAGCAAATGCAGTCTTCCTGTGGTAGCGTGTCTGAGTGGTCTAAGGCACTGGATTTAGGCCCCAGTCTCTGAGAAGGCATGGGATCGAATGCTGCCAGCTGGTAACTTTACAATGATTCTTGCCTTTGTGTTCTCTTGAAAACCCTCTCTTCCAGTACAGATGACGGGAAACAATTTGAAAAAGACATTGGAACCCTTCTTCTTTTTCAGAGTTACATATAGCTTAGCATTTTTTACTTTGAAAGTTAGGCAAGCATTGTTCCTCACAAGTTCAGCCCTGCTCATGTACCAAGTTGAGAATGCTGCTTTGGAGGACTCCAGACTTGAAAATTGCAAAAAAGAGATTACCACAGGGTAGCGTGGCCGAGCGGTCTAAGGTGCTGGATTAAGGCTCCAGTCTCTGCGGAGGCGTGGGTTCGAATCCCACCGCTGCCAAGCAGTTTTTTTGGAGATGGCAGAAGAATTCTTATACCTAATCACTCTCAACAACGGTGCCTGACCCAAGGCTGAAGAGCAGTTATTCGCATGATGGTAGCAGAGAGCCATGCTACGATGCCATTTGCAAATGCTCATACCTGGCTTTGTTCTTAGGCGACATTGAAGACCCTGCAGTGTTTTGATAACAGGCAGGAAATGATGCATCTTTCCTCTTCTGACAGAAGACAAATTCAGCTTCTTCTACAAGAATGTCAGCAAATACAGTCTTCCTGTGGTAGCGTGTCTGAGTGGTCTAAGGCACTGGATTTAGGCTCCAGTCTCTGAGAAGGCATGGGATCGAATGCTGCCAGCTGGTAACTTTACAATGATTCTTGCCTTTGTGTTCTCTTGAAAACCCTCTCTTCCAGTACAGATGACGGGAAACAATTTGAAAAAGACATTGGAACCCTTCTTCTTTTTCAGAGTTACATATAACTTAGCATTTTTTACTTTGAAAGTTAGGCAAGCATTGTTCCTCACAAGTTCAGCCCTGCTCATGTACCAAGTTGAGAATGCTGCTTTGGAGGACTCCAGACTTGAAAATTGCAAAAAAGATATTACCAAAGGGTAGCGTGGCCGAGCGGTCTAAGGCGCTTGGATTAAGGCTCCAGTCTCTGCGGAGGCGTGGGTTCGAATCCCACCGCTGCCAAGCATTGTTTTTAGGAGATGGCAGAACAATTCTTATACCTAATCACTCTCAACAACGGTGCCTGACCCAAGGCTGAAGAGCAGTTATTCGCATGATGGTAGCAGAGAGCCATGCTACGATGCCATTTGCAAATGCTCATACCTGGCTTTGTTCTTAGGCGACATTGAAGACCCTGCAGTGTTTTGATAACAGGCAGGAAATGATGCATCTTTCCTCTTCTGACAGAAGACAAATTCAGCTTCTTCTACAAGAATGTCAGCAAATACAGTCTTCCTGTGGTAGCGTGTCTGAGTGGTCTAAGGCACTGGATTTAGGCTCCAGTCTCTGAGAAGGCATGGGATCGAATGCTGCCAGCTGGTAACTTTACAATGATTCTTGCCTTTGTGTTCTCTTGAAAACCCTCTCTTCCAGTACAGATGACGGGAAACAATTTGAAAAAGACATTGGAACCCTTCTTCTTTTTCAGAGTTACATATAGCTTAGCATTTTTTACTTTGAAAGTTAGGCAAGCATTGTTCCTCACAAGTTCAGCCCTGCTCATGTACCAAGTTGAGAATGCTGCTTTGGAGGACTCCAGACTTGAAAATTGCAAAAAAGAGATTACCACAGGGTAGCGTGGCCGAGCGGTCTAAGGCGCTGGATTAAGGCTCCAGTCTCTGCGGAGGCGTGGGTTCGAATCCCACCGCTGCCAAGCAGTTTTTTTGGAGATGGCAGAAGAATTCTTATACCTAATCACTCTCAACAACGGTGCCTGACCCAAGGCTGAAGAGCAGTTATTCGCATGATGGTAGCAGAGAGCCATGCTACGATGCCATTTGCAAATGCTCATACCTGGCTTTGTTCTTAGGCGACATTGAAGACCCTGCAGTGTTTTGATAACAGGCAGGAAATGATGCATCTTTCCTCTTCTGACAGAAGACAAATTCAGCTTCTTCTACAAGAATGTCAGCAAATACAGTCTTCCTGTGGTAGCGTGTCTGAGTGGTCTAAGGCACTGGATTTAGGCTCCAGTCTCTGAGAAGGCATGGGATCGAATGCTGCCAGCTGGTAACTTTACAATGATTCTTGCCTTTGTGTTCTCTTGAAAACCCTCTCTTCCAGTACAGATGACGGGAAACAATTTGAAAAAGACATTGGAACCCTTCTTCTTTTTCAGAGTTACATATAGCTTAGCATTTTTTACTTTGAAAGTTAGGCAAGCATTGTTCCTCACAAGTTCAGCCCTGCTCATGTACCAAGTTGAGAATGCTGCTTTGGAGGACTCCAGACTTGAAAATTGCAAAAAAGACATTACCAAAGGGTAGCGTGGCCGAGCGGTCTAAGGCGCTGGATTTAGGCTCCAGTCTCTGCGGAGGCGTGGGTTCGAATCCCACCGCTGCCAAGCAGTGTTTTTAAGAGATGGCAGAAGAATTCTTATACCTAATCACTCTCAACAATGGTGCCTGACCCAAGGCTGAAGAGCAGTCATTCGCATGATGGTAGCAGAGAGCCATGCCACGATGCCATTTGCAAATGCTCATACCTGGCTTTGTTCTTAGGCGACATTGAAGACCCTGCGGTGTTTTGATAACAGGCAGGAAATGATGCATCTTTCCTCTTCTGACAGAAGAAAAATTCACCTTCTTCCACAAGAATGTCAGCAAATGCAGTCTTCCTGTGGTAGCGTGTCTGAGTGGTCTAAGGCACTGGATTTAGGCCCCAGTCTCTGAGAAGGCATGGGATCGAATGCTGCCAGCTGGTAACTTTACAATGATTCTTGCCTTTGTGTTCTCTTGAAAACCCTCTCTTCCAGTACAGATGACGGGAAACAATTTGAAAAAGACATTGGAACCCTTCTTCTTTTTCAGAGTTACATATAGCTTAGCATTTTTTACTTTGAAAGTTAGGCAAGCATTGTTCCTCACAAGTTCAGCCCTGCTCATGTACCAAGTTGAGAATGCTGCTTTGGAGGACTCCAGACTTGAAAATTGCAAAAAAGAGATTACCACAGGGTAGCGTGGCCGAGCGGTCTAAGGCGCTGGATTAAGGCTCCAGTCTCTGCGGAGGCGTGGGTTCGAATCCCACCGCTGCCAAGCAGTTTTTTTGGAGATGGCAGAAGAATTCTTATACCTAATCACTCTCAACAACGGTGCCTGACCCAAGGCTGAAGAGCAGTTATTCGCATGATGGTAGCAGAGAGCCATGCTACGATGCCATTTGCAAATGCTCATACCTGGCTTTGTTCTTAGGCGACATTGAAGACCCTGCAGTGTTTTGATAACAGGCAGGAAATGATGCATCTTTCCTCTTCTGACAGAAGACAAATTCAGCTTCTTCTACAAGAATGTCAGCAAATACAGTCTTCCTGTGGTAGCGTGTCTGAGTGGTCTAAGGCACTGGATTTAGGCTCCAGTCTCTGAGAAGGCATGGGATCGAATGCTGCCAGCTGGTAACTTTACAATGATTCTTGCCTTTGTGTTCTCTTGAAAACCCTCTCTTCCAGTACAGATGACGGGAAACAATTTGAAAAAGACATTGGAACCCTTCTTCTTTTTCAGAGTTACATATAACTTAGCATTTTTTACTTTGAAAGTTAGGCAAGCATTGTTCCTCACAAGTTCAGCCCTGCTCATGTACCAAGTTGAGAATGCTGCTTTGGAGGACTCCAGACTTGAAAATTGCAAAAAAGATATTACCAAAGGGTAGCGTGGCCGAGCGGTCTAAGGCGCTGGATTAAGGCTCCAGTCTCTGCGGAGGCGTGGGTTCGAATCCCACCGCTGCCAAGCATTGTTTTTAGGAGATGGCAGAACAATTCTTATACCTAATCACTCTCAACAACGGTGCCTGACCCAAGGCTGAAGAGCAGTTATTCGCATGATGGTAGCAGAGAGCCATGCTACGATGCCATTTGCAAATGCTCATACCTGGCTTTGTTCTTAGGCGACATTGAAGACCCTGCAGTGTTTTGATAACAGGCAGGAAATGATGCATCTTTCCTCTTCTGACAGAAGACAAATTCAGCTTCTTCTACAAGAATGTCAGCAAATACAGTCTTCCTGTGGTAGCGTGTCTGAGTGGTCTAAGGCACTGGATTTAGGCTCCAGTCTCTGAGAAGGCATGGGATCGAATGCTGCCAGCTGGTAACTTTACAATGATTCTTGCCTTTGTGTTCTCTTGAAAACCCTCTCTTCCAGTACAGATGACGGGAAACAATTTGAAAAAGACATTGGAACCCTTCTTCTTTTTCAGAGTTACATATAGCTTAGCATTTTTTACTTTGAAAGTTAGGCAAGCATTGTTCCTCACAAGTTCAGCCCTGCTCATGTACCAAGTTGAGAATGCTGCTTTGGAGGACTCCAGACTTGAAAATTGCAAAAAAGAGATTACCACAGGGTAGCGTGGCCGAGCGGTCTAAGGCGCTGGATTAAGGCTCCAGTCTCTGCGGAGGTGTGGGTTCGAATCCCACCGCTGCCAAGCAGTTTTTTTGGAGATGGCAGAAGAATTCTTATACCTAATCACTCTCAACAACGGTGCCTGACCCAAGGCTGAAGAGCAGTTATTCGCATGATGGTAGCAGAGAGCCATGCTACGATGCCATTTGCAAATGCTCATACCTGGCTTTGTTCTTAGGCGACATTGAAGACCCTGCAGTGTTTTGATAACAGGCAGGAAATGATGCATCTTTCCTCTTCTGACAGAAGACAAATTCAGCTTCTTCTACAAGAATGTCAGCAAATACAGTCTTCCTGTGGTAGCGTGTCTGAGTGGTCTAAGGCACTGGATTTAGGCTCCAGTCTCTGAGAAGGCATGGGATCGAATGCTGCCAGCTGGTAACTTTACAATGATTCTTGCCTTTGTGTTCTCTTGAAAACCCTCTCTTCGAGTACAGATGACGGGAAACAATTTGAAAAAGACATTGGAACCCTTCTTCTTTTTCAGAGTTACATATAGCTTAGCATTTTTTACTTTGAAAGTTAGGCAAGCATTGTTCCTCACAAGTTCAGCCCTGCTCATGTACCAAGTTGAGAATGCTGCTTTGGAGGACTCCAGACTTGAAAATTGCAAAAAAGAGATTACCACAGGGTAGCGTGGCCGAGCGGTCTAAGGCGCTGGATTAAGGCTCCAGTCTCTGCGGAGGTGTGGGTTCGAATCCCACCGCTGCCAAGCAGTTTTTTTGGAGATGGCAGAAGAATTCTTATACCTAATCACTCTCAACAACGGTGCCTGACCCAAGGCTGAAGAGCAGTTATTCGCATGATGGTAGCAGAGAGCCATGCTACGATGCCATTTGCAAATGCTCATACCTGGCTTTGTTCTTAGGCGACATTGAAGACCCTGCAGTGTTTTGATAACAGGCAGGAAATGATGCATCTTTCCTCTTCTGACAGAAGACAAATTCAGCTTCTTCTACAAGAATGTCAGCAAATACAGTCTTCCTGTGGTAGCGTGTCTGAGTGGTCTAAGGCACTGGATTTAGGCTCCAGTCTCTGAGAAGGCATGGGATCGAATGCTGCCAGCTGGTAACTTTACAATGATTCTTGCCTTTGTGTTCTCTTGAAAACCCTCTCTTCCAGTACAGATGACGGGAAACAATTTGAAAAAGACATTGGAACCCTTCTTCTTTTTCAGAGTTACATATAGCTTAGCATTTTTTACTTTGAAAGTTAGGCAAGCATTGTTCCTCACAAGTTCAGCCCTGCTCATGTACCAAGTTGAGAATGCTGCTTTGGAGGACTCCAGACTTGAAAATTGCAAAAAAGAGATTACCACAGGGTAGCATGGCCGAGCGGTCTAAGGCGCTGGATTAAGGCTCCAGTCTCTGCGGAGGTGTGGGTTCGAATCCCACCGCTGCCAAGCAGTTTTTTTGGAGATGGCAGAAGAATTCTTATACCTAATCACTCTCAACAACGGTGCCTGACCCAAGGCTGAAGAGCAGTTATTCGCATGATGGTAGCAGAGAGCCATGCTACGATGCCATTTGCAAATGCTCATACCTGGCTTTGTTCTTAGGCGACATTGAAGACCCTGCAGTGTTTTGATAACAGGCAGGAAATGATGCATCTTTCCTCTTCTGACAGAAGACAAATTCAGCTTCTTCTACAAGAATGTCAGCAAATACAGTCTTCCTGTGGTAGCGTGTCTGAGTGGTCTAAGGCACTGGATTTAGGCTCCAGTCTCTGAGAAGGCATGGGATCGAATGCTGCCAGCTGGTAACTTTACAATGATTCTTGCCTTTGTGTTCTCTTGAAAACCCTCTCTTCCAGTACAGATGACGGGAAACAATTTGAAAAAGACATTGGAACCCTTCTTCTTTTTCAGAGTTACATATAGCTTAGCATTTTTTACTTTGAAAGTTAGGCAAGCATTGTTCCTCACAAGTTCAGCCCTGCTCATGTACCAAGTTGAGAATGCTGCTTTGGAGGACTCCAGACTTGAAAATTGCAAAAAAGAGATTACCACAGGGTAGCGTGGCCGAGCGGTCTAAGGCGCTGGATTAAGGCTCCAGTCTCTGCGGAGGTGTGGGTTCGAATCCCACCGCTGCCAAGCAGTTTTTTTGGAGATGGCAGAAGAATTCTTATACCTAATCACTCTCAACAACGGTGCCTGACCCAAGGCTGAAGAGCAGTTATTCGCATGATGGTAGCAGAGAGCCATGCTACGATGCCATTTGCAAATGCTCATACCTGGCTTTGTTCTTAGGCGACATTGAAGACCCTGCAGTGTTTTGATAACAGGCAGGAAATGATGCATCTTTCCTCTTCTGACAGAAGACAAATTCAGCTTCTTCTACAAGAATGTCAGCAAATACAGTCTTCCTGTGGTAGCGTGTCTGAGTGGTCTAAGGCACTGGATTTAGGCTCCAGTCTCTGAGAAGGCATGGGATCGAATGCTGCCAGCTGGTAACTTTACAATGATTCTTGCCTTTGTGTTCTCTTGAAAACCCTCTCTTCCAGTACAGATGACGGGAAACAATTTGAAAAAGACATTGGAACCCTTCTTCTTTTTCAGTTACATATAGCTTAGCATTTTTTACTTTGAAAGTTAGGCAAGCATTGTTCCTCACAAGTTCAGCCCTGCTCATGTACCAAGTTGAGAATGCTGCTTTGGAGGACTCCAGACTTGAAAATTGCAAAAAAGATATTACCAAAGGGTAGCGTGGCCGAGCGGTCTAAGGCGCTGGATTTAGGCTCCAGTCTCTGCGGAGGCGTGGGTTCGAATCCCACCGCTGCCAAGCAGTGTTTTTAAGAGATGGCAGAAGAATTCTTATACCTAATCACTCTCAACAATGGTGCCTGACCCAAGGCTGAAGAGCAGTCATTCGCATGATGGTAGCAGAGAGCCATGCCACTATGCCATTTGCAAATGCTCATACCTGGCTTTGTTCTTAGGCGACATTGAAGACCCTGCAGTGTTTTGATAACAGGCAGGAAATGATGCATCTTTCCTCTTCTGACAGAAGACAAATTCAGCTTCTTCTACAAGAATGTCAGCAAATACAGTCTTCCTGTGGTAGCGTGTCTGAGTGGTCTAAGGCACTGGATTTAGGCTCCAGTCTCTGAGAAGGCATGGGATCGAATGCTGCCAGCTGGTAACTTTACAATGATTCTTGCCTTTGTGTTCTCTTGAAAACCCTCTCTTCCAGTACAGATGACGGGAAACAATTTGAAAAAGACATTGGAACCCTTCTTCTTTTTCAGAGTTACATATAACTTAGCATTTTTTACTTTGAAAGTTAGGCAAGCATTGTTCCTCACAAGTTCAGCCCTGCTCATGTACCAAGTTGAGAATGCTGCTTTGGAGGACTCCAGACTTGAAAATTGCAAAAAAGATATTACCAAAGGGTAGCGTGGCCGAGCGGTCTAAGGCGCTAGATTTAAGCTCCAGTCTCTGCGGAGGCGTGGGTTCGAATCCCACCGCTGCCTAGCAGTGTTTTTAAGAGATGGCAGAAGAATTCTTATACCTAATCACTCTCAACAATGGTGCCTGACCCAAGGCTGAAGAGCAGTCATTCGCATGATGGTAGCAGAGAGCCATGCCACGATGCCATTTGCAAATGCTCATACCTGGCTTTGTTCTTAGGCGACATTGAAGACCCTGCGGTGTTTTGATAACAGGCAGGAAATGATGCATCTTTCCTCTTCTGACAGAAGAAAAATTCACCTTCTTCCACAAGAATGTCAGCAAATGCAGTCTTCCTGTGGTAGCGTGTCTGAGTGGTCTAAGGAACTGGATTTAGGCTCCAGTCTCTGAGAAGGCATGGGATCGAATGCTGCCAGCTGGTAACTTTACAATGATTCTTGCCTTTGTGTTCTCTTGAAAACACTCTCTTCCAGTACAGATGACGGGAAACAATTTGAAAAAGACATTGGAACCCTTCTTCTTTTTCAGAGTTACATATAGCTTAGCATTTTTTACTTTGAAAGTTAGGCAAGCATTGTTCCTCACAAGTTCAGCCCTGCTCATGTACCAAGTTGAGAATGCTGCTTTGGAGGACTCCAGACTTGAAAATTGCAAAAAAGATATTATCAAAGGGTAGCGTGGCCGAGCGGTCTAAGGCGCTGGATTTAGGCTTCAGTCTCTGCGGAGGCGTGGGTTCGAATCCCACCGCTGCTAAGCTGTGTTTTTAGGAGATGGCAGAAGAATTCTTATACCTAATCACTCTCAACAACGGTGCCTGACCCAAGGCTGAAGAGCAGTCATTCGCATGATGGTAGCAGAGAGCCATGCCACGATGCCATTTGCAAATGCTCATACCTGGCTTTGTTCTTAGGCGACATTGAAGACCCTGCAGTGTTTTGATAACAGGCAGGAAATGATGCATCTTTCCTCTTCTGACAGAAGACAAATTCAGCTTCTTCTACAAGAATGTCAGCAAATACAGTCTTCCTGTGGTAGCGTGTCTGAGTGGTCTAAGGCACTGGATTTAGGCTCCAGTCTCTGAGAAGGCATGGGATCGAATGCTGCCAGCTGGTAACTTTACAATGATTCTTGCCTTTGTGTTCTCTTGAAAACCCTCTCTTCCAGTACAGATGACGGGAAACAATTTGAAAAAGACATTGGAACCCTTCTTCTTTTTCAGAGTTACATATAACTTAGCATTTTTTACTTTGAAAGTTAGGCAAGCATTGTTCCTCACA
The DNA here is from genome assembly GCF_052324685.1 of Brachyhypopomus gauderio. Taxonomy (NCBI): domain Eukaryota; kingdom Metazoa; phylum Chordata; class Actinopteri; order Gymnotiformes; family Hypopomidae; genus Brachyhypopomus; species Brachyhypopomus gauderio. The sequence continues at coordinate 30,731 of NW_027507185.1, read as the reverse complement.
AGTTCAGCCCTGCTCATGTACCAAGTTGAGAATGCTGCTTTGGAGGACTCCAGACTTGAAAATTGCAAAAAAGATATTACCAAAGGGTAGCGTGGCCGAGCGGTCTAAGGCGCTAGATTTAAGCTCCAGTCTCTGCGGAGGCGTGGGTTCGAATCCCACCGCTGCCTAGCAGTGTTTTTAAGAGATGGCAGAAGAATTCTTATACCTAATCACTCTCAACAATGGTGCCTGACCCAAGGCTGAAGAGCAGTCATTCGCATGATGGTAGCAGAGAGCCATGCCACGATGCCATTTGCAAATGCTCATACCTGGCTTTGTTCTTAGGCGACATTGTAGACCCTGCGGTGTTTTGATAACAGGCAGGAAATGATGCATCTTTCCTCTTCTGACAGAAGAAAAATTCACCTTCTTCCACAAGAATGTCAGCAAATGCAGTCTTCCTGTGGTAGCGTGTCTGAGTGGTCTAAGGAACTGGATTTAGGCTCCAGTCTCTGAGAAGGCATGGGATCGAATGCTGCCAGCTGGTAACTTTACAATGATTCTTGCCTTTGTGTTCTCTTGAAAACACTCTCTTCCAGTACAGATGACGGGAAACAATTTGAAAAAGACATTGGAACCCTTCTTCTTTTTCAGAGTTACATATAGCTTAGCATTTTTTACTTTGAAAGTTAGGCAAGCATTGTTCCTCACAAGTTCAGCCCTGCTCATGTACCAAGTTGAGAATGCTGCTT